>NC_142674.1:5703118-5768118 GCF_964200805.1 Pocillopora damicornis | reverse complement strand
TGAACGCATCTGCACGACAGCTAGAATCATTGAGGTCCATCTGCCCTGCTTACTAAGGAGGTTGGATAAAAGTCTTGGAATTATATACTTGCTGACAATCTTTTCTGATCAATCTGTTTTTAGTGGGTATTATTCCCGAAAAAGAATCAGTCGCATTTTTTACATCGAAATTGTAAAACTGTCAGCATACGCTAATTTTAATGCGTCCCGTTTGTCCATCAGACAATATTCGGCAATATTTGATTGCTAAAAGTTGCTCTCAAGAGAGGAAAGAGTTCCTCTAAAGAGGAACTTTTCAGTTTCAGTTGTAACGAAAATGATTACCTTGAATTAGTAGCTTGGACTGTTGACAAAAGTGCAAAATTTATGTACTATGATTTTTCCCTAGCACTCAGCATCAAAAATTCGCGATAAAAATTTAGCACAGACAACTTTTACATTTGAGGCATCTGGGTTATTATCTAGAATTTGTAATTATTTCTGATTCATGCGATGAAACTTTTAGATGGATTTTTTTGGAAGATATATTAGATTCAATGAAATAGATCAGGTAGCTGTTAAACTTAAAAAAATGGAAATATTTCTCCGACTTATCAGAGAGCAGGTGCTGAATAGGGTAATGGCTTCTGTGGCTAACCGTTAAAATTTGGAACATTTTACCGTGTGATTGAACCGTTAATTCAACAGGTATAAGTCTGCCAAAAACACCCGGCTAAACAAGGGTCAAGGCAAATGATACATGTATATCTATCCCATAATAATAACTCAGGTTGATATACAATTTAGGTGGATTTGGGATGGCTTAATTTTCCGGACTAGGACTAGCATTCGTTCAATTGAATTAAAAATACTCTTTAGACCACGTACCTTCTAAATTAACAAACCCTGGACACTTTGAAGGCAGCTACACGGCGATTGGTTTGGTACCCAAATAAAAAACACCGAAAGAAGCACCCTTTTAAGATATTTTATGGTTTGAAATTGATATTTTAAAAGGTCTCTCAATTTGATTCTTCAATAAAACTGGTACCTTCCTTCCTTTTACAAACTGTTTCTCTAAGGGAAAGATTGGATCGTTTGTTATTCTGAAATAGTTTTGTTAGCCAAATTTGTTATAATGTATTGACCATTATCTGAATTAGGCTCTGACGAAACAATGTTTGAAATCTGAATATTAAAAAAACTTTAAAAAAAACCTTTTAAATATCTTGAACATTTTAAAAATCTTAAAAATTCGAAGCACTTTAAAAGGTCTCTAAAGGGGTAATCAAAAGTTAAGAACTGGTTTCAATTTGCACAAAAGGAATAAAAAAAGAGTTTAATTTATGGAGAATTAAATTACTCAGGTGGCTTCACTCAGGCTATACCAGCTATACTGGGACTTCTGTTGTGCTATTGGACAATCCATTCAACCTGCAAACTTCCACGAGGAAGTTGTACCCATAAGAAATTTTTCACAGCCAGGTGTTTACAATTCGTTTAAGGCAGTTGATGAAAATCCCTATCCTCGCCTGCTGACTCTGATGCTAAGATGGAGGCATTCTATGTGAAGATTTTACAGGTCCTGCTAACGTTTGGACTGATAGCGGCCAATGTCGTTAACGGTAGCCCCTTACAAAGGCAACTGAAAAAGGGTAAGATAAGCAACTGTTCATGTTTCAAAAACTGAAATCGTATTAAAAAATTGCATGGCTAATTGAAATAACAGGAACAAAGCCCAGATTGAAGATAGGCAAACCCTACCTTTAACCATATCGCTGAATGGTTGTTCTCGTCTTTTATCGCCGTGGAATCGATCATAACCTTTTTTACGATTTTTTGCAACCATTTCTGCCGGAAATCGACCTCTTTTGCCAAAAAAGTACCCTTTTTCCCTTGTTACAAGATAAACAGAATATTTTAACTGTCCCCAGAGTCTTCTATTTCATGGAGAAAAATTCGCTGTCTTTCGAGTTATCAAATGTAGCTCATAGCTTAAAATGACGTCAACAAGTAGCTATTTTTCGGAGTTCTTTGATGAATTACCAGGTACCTGAAATACAGCTAATCACTGGCAACTGAGTATTGATTGATTTTCCTTAAATGGTCCCTGTGAAAGAAATTTTTTGAGACGGATACAACACCTGATTGAAACGACCTTTTTTTTTTCTGAAGAGAAATAGGTCAAGAAAAATATTTAAAAACTTTCCATCGGGTTCTTTAAGTATCAACATCTTGGTGAGAGATGGGGTTTTACAAGATTGCTTTACTTTTGGAATATCTCCCGACTGACTGGGATTTTCTCAGCATACAGACGAGCCCGTAATCAAGTGCGCATACCAAGGTGACCAGTGGGATGTTATAATTAGGGTATACCATAACAGAGGCGTCAAATAACTTATTTATTTACATAGTTAAAACCAGAGAATCACGAAGGCAGATTTCACTCTGAATGACTTCAAGTCTTTTTTTTGTCTCGGTTTTTCCAGCAGATAATGAGCAAGATGTCACAGGCAACCGAAAAACTGTTTACCCTGGAAAATGGGTTGACTGCTACATGAAAAACTTTGCGGGAAATGTACCACCAGTAGGTTTGCGTGATCCAATTAATTTCCACATAAAATATATCTGTCAAAAAGATTACCGAGAATACGATGATGGAACCCACTATGGAACAATGTTTGACAAGCAATTTGGAATTCCGGTATACTCGGCTTACACTCTTACGAAAGATAAGGTAGACTTCAAAGAATGGACACGCCCAAAGTGGAAACAAACCGAAGGTATTTGTTCAAGCTTCTGATAATATAGGACTTGTTTAAACTTTGAGTGTTTTAGGCTAAAAACCAGTTGTGTCGTTTTGAAGAGATGGTGTAGATGGTGCACCTGCTGTTTTGTGAGCTTGCTGTAGATAACCTTTTACGGTCTCCTTGGCGTAGTTCTGGCGTAGTTTGATGTAGTTTGGCGCAGTTTCGTCTAGATGGCGTCCACAACAGCAATAATTATATTCTTAACAATAATAATGAACCTGTTTGACGTAATCCAGTTTCCTTTTTAAGGCATTAAGGAACAAGGAAGCGACGAGATCTATCCCAGTCTACCATTTCACCGAGGGCACCTGGCACCTGCACATACTCTATCAGATACGGGTTATAATGGCGCCGGCTTTCGATCCACTTTCTACTACACGAATGCAGTGCCACAACGACCAGCTTTTAATAGTGGTAAGTGGTCTCAGTATGAGAGAATGATACGTGACTATGCTACAGATTACTGCACTAAGGGTGATGGAACTTTGTATCTCCTCACTGGAACTTCATTTGTTAATTGGGATCCAGATACAGACAGGTATGACATCAATGATCCAAGTGGACAACCTAAACTGGCTAATGGAGATCTTCCTCAATTTCCATCTATAACAGTCCCCAGTTCTCTGTGGACGGCCGGCTGCTGTGTCAAAGATGGTGATGCCGTGGGGAATTTTGCAGTGTTTGGAAACAACAGGGTAGATCCGAAGGAGACGTTTACTCAACAAGTCTCCATGGGTAAATTGCATGAGGTAATTAAAGGGGATATAGCAAGTGGCAAGCCACCGAAGGTCAAATTGTTTCCAGCATTTCCGGGTTGCATGGATGATGCCAACAAAGTAACCCTCCGGCCTGAGCGGAGGAGAGAAGACTATGTACACAGAACGAATTTAAGTGAAAAAAAAGTCTAGAAGAAAAACCATATTCGCACTTTAATCATTAATATTATTTCGAACAGGGTAATTTAGTGTTATCAACTGAGTGGATAACGTAAATTGGCCACCATAAGGAGTTTAAAAGCTGACCTTTCGAGCGTTAGCCCTTCGCTAGAGCCATTGGAGGATTTGTGGGTTGCTCTATTGGTGGGAATATAATATAGTAACGATCAAACCAGACTAAATGAGTTCAATGAAAAGCGCTCGTAGATACCGTAGGGATTAAGAGAGCCGATTTGAAAGATAAATTTTTGTTCTAGAGTTTTGCGGCTTTCCGAACTGCCTAGATGTTGGAAAAACCGCTAACTACCATATGCTGTTTTAAATAGTTAGGGAGATTAAAGTATCTAGCAACTGGTTTGGATGCATCTTTGTTATTTTTTCTACGTCGCGAAGTCGAGTCGATTCGACAACATTTTCAACGACCCTTGGTAGTTACTAACGGAATATTTTCTAAGTGTCTTGTAAATCGACTTCCGGTGTGACGGGTCGACTTTGACTGAGATGAGTCGGTCGATTCGAGTCGAATCGAGTCGATTCGACAACAACTTCAGCCCCAATTAGTAGCTACTTGCGGAATATTTTTTAAGTGTCTTGCAAATCGACTTCAGGTATGACGGGTCGACTTTAACGGAGATGAGTCGTTCGACTGAAGTCGAATCGAATCGATTCGACTGAAGTCGAATCGAGTCGATTCGACTGAAGTCGAATCGAGTCGATTCGACAACATCTCCAACAACCCTTGACAGTTACTAGTAAGGTGTCTCGCAAATTGATTTCCGGTATGCATTTCCATCTAATGAGAGAATGTTTAGGAGACATCTGGTATAATAAGACGCATTCACTGTGAATCGACTTCCGGTAAAAAAAAAAAAACGGAGCGGTTTGGGTGTATTGGACAACCCTCAAAAAAGCTACAGAGAACTCCGGAAAATGGTCGGACATAGTACAATTTGGCAGAAAACGTGAGCTTTCTTGCTCTATGTTCTATACTCTGATAGAGCACGCTATTTCAACCAACAACAGCGCGCGTTATATCCAAACTTTATTATAGGTGCAACTCATGCAATATATGAAATCGGCGGAGATGTGCGTGAAGTGCTCTGTTATCTTAATGAATTATTTGGGTCTCCGCTTTTTTTCAATGTTATAAATGAAAGGACAAGCTTTGCATCGCCCGTGAGCACATTTGAAAGTTCCGGGTCGGCTATCACTTTGTAATGAACATCTAACCAAAATGTTGCCTTTGTTTTTGACACGTTTGAATGAAATAAGCGAAGGTTGCTAAAACGACAGTAACAGTCGTGGCGTTGGATCTATGTAAAAGGCTCAATGCAGCTCTAACGCATGGAACTGGTCTGGAATTGCCTTTTTAATTGCAACCTGCCGAGAGTACCTTCTATACAATGATTTCCACTGCAATTTTAACAAGGTATTCGCTAAAGTCAATTAAACTAACCCAATCTCCTGAAAAAAAGATTTTGAAATAATTTTACCTGTTTTAAACTGGGCCAAGTGTGGGCGTAGAGTGCCTTTATATTAAGATGTGAGAGTAGTCTAATCGGTCAAATGTGAAATTTGGTTGTACACTTGAATGCAGTGATCCGTCTAGTTTCCGAATGAGTTAATTCGACGTCTAATACCACACCTAAATGTATCAAAGAGGAAGCTAAATATTCTCCGACTAATTTAATTCTAATTTTTCATTAGGTAACTCGATAACACTCTTTAAAGGACTAAGAAAGAATATTTCGTGCTTTTAAAACATGGCATTCCAAACTCATCTAAGGAAACAAGCTCTATTTTCGTAAAACAACAGCTACAGAAAAATTCGTTAGATGTAGGCAAAAATCGGTTGCTAATTTTTAGTAAGTTTTGCGAGAAGTGAATTTCGTGTTTATCTGATTTGAATTCAGTTTTCCTTCACACGAGAGTGTCAACTCTTTAAGGCTAAACAAGGGTCAAGGCAAACGATATATACATGTATATCTATGCCATAATAATAACTCAGGTTGATATCCGATTTAGGTGGATTTAGGATGGCTTAATTTTCTGGATTAGAACTAGCGTTTGTTCAATTTAATTAAAAATACTCTTTAGACCACTTATCCGGATACTTTGAACGTAGCTACACTGCGATTGGTTTGGTACCCAAATAAAAAACACTGAAAGAGGCACCCGTTAAGATATCATATGGTTTGAAACTAATATTTTAAAAGGTCTCTTAATTTGTTTCTTCAATAAACCCGGTACCTTCCTTCCTTTTTCAAACTGTTTTTTTTTTTTAATTTTATTTTTTTTTTTTAAGGGAAAGATTGGATCGTGTGTTTTTCTGAAATAGTTTTGGTAGTGAAATTTGTCAAAGTGTATTGTCCATTCCTTAGGCTCTGACGAAACAATGTTTAAAATCTGAATATTCAAAATACTTAAAAAAAACCTTTTAAATATCTTGAACATTTTTAAAATCTTGAAAATTCGGATCTCTTTAAAAGGTCTTTGAAGGGGTAATCAATTGTTAAGAACTAGTTTCAGTTTGCACAAAGGGAATAAAAAGAGTTTTAATTCATGGGGAATTAAATCACTCAGGTGGCTTCACTTAGGCAATACCAGCTGTATTGAGACTTCTGCTGTGCTACTGAACAATCCATTCAACCTGCAAATTTCCACGAAGAAGTTGTACCCTTAAGGAACATCTTACAGCCAGGTGTTTATCATTCGTTACTGGCAGTTGATGAAGATTCCCACCCTTGCCTGCTGACTCCGATGCTAAGATGGAGAAATTCCATGTGAAGATTTTACTCGTCCTGATAATGTTCGGACTCCTAGCGGCCAATGTCGTCAATGGTAGCCCCTTACAAAGGAAACTAAAAAAGGGTAAGATGAGCAACTGTTCACGTTTTAAAACTGAAATCGTTTAAAAAAACTACGTGGCTAATTGAAATAATAGCAACCACAAAGCCTAGAATGAAGAGAGGCAAACCTTACCTTTAACCATATCGTTGACTGACTGGTCTCGTCTTTCTTTCTTTCTCTTTCATCGCCGTGGAATTTATCAAAACTTTTTTTAAAATTTTTCCCTTGTTACGAGATAAACAGAATATTTTAACTGTTATCAGAGTCTACTATTTCATGGAGAAAAATTCGCTCTCTTCCGAGTTATCAAATGTAGCTCATGGCTTAAAATAATCTCAGCGAAAATTCAAGTGCTCTTATGAACTACTCAGTAAATGAAATAAAGTTAATCACTGGCAACTGAGTATTGATTGAATTTCCTTAGATGGTGTCTGCATAAGAAAATTTTTGAGGCGAATACAACACTTGATTGAAATGAACTTTTTTTTTTTCTGAAGAGAAATAGGTCAAGAAAATATATTAAAACTCTCCATCGGGTTCTTTGAGTACCAACATCTGGTTGAGAGATGGGGTCTTCACAAGATTGGTTTAATTTGGAATATCTCACGACTGACTGGGATTTTCTCTGCATACAGACGAGCCCGTAGGCGAGTGCATATATCAAGAAAATTTACATGCAAGTGACAACTGGTATGATCTATGAAATACCACAACAGAGTTGTGAGATAACTTATTTTCTCACATAGCCAAAACCAGAGTATCATGAGGGCAGTTTCATTTTAAATGTTTTTTTTTATGTTGTTGTTGTTTCCAGCAGGTAACAGGCAAGATATCTCAGGGAACCGAAAAACTGTTTACGGTGGCGATGCGAACGAATGCTACAGAAAAAACTTTGCAGGAAATTTACCGCCAGTAGGTTTGCGAGATCCAATGAATTTCAAAATAAGATACATCTGTCAAAAAGATTACCAGGACGGTGGAACCCACTATGGAACAATGTTCGACAAGCAATTTGGAATTTCAGTATACTCGGCTTACACTCTCACGGAAGATAAGGTAAATTTTAAAGAATGGCCACGCCCAAAATGGAGACAAACCCAAGGTATTTATTCAAACTTCCGATAGCAAGTTAATTTTATTGCATAGGACTTGTTTAAAACCTCATTGCTCTAAGCTAAAAACCAGTTCAGTGTTGTTTTGAGTAGATGGTGTAGATGGTGCACCTGTTGTTGTGTGTGCTTGCTGTAAATTGCCTTTTTCGGTTTCCTTGGCCTAGTTCTGGCGTAGTTTGATGTAGTTCCGTGAAGTTTGGTTTAGTTGGCGTCCACAACTGCAATATTTATATTCTTAACAATAATAATGGCTCTATTTGCCATAATTTAACTTCCTTTTTAAGGCATTGAGGAACAAGGAAGCGACGAGATCTATCCCAGCCTACCATTTCACCGAGGGCACTTGGCACCCGCACATACTTTATCAGATACGGGCTATCGTGATGCCGGCTTTCGATCCACTTTCGTCTACACAAATGCGGTGCCACAGCGACCAGCTTTTAACAGTGGTCAGTGGTCTCGGTATGAGAGATTGATACGCGACTATGCAGTAAATCGTTGTACTAAGGGTGATGGAACTTTATATCTCTTAACTGGAAGTTCATTTATGCATTGGATTCCAAATACAAACCATTTTAAGGTCAAAAATCCAAGAAAAGCACTAAAACTGGCTAATGAAGATCTTCCTCAAATCCCTGCCATAACAGTCCCAAGTTCTCTGTTGACTGCTGGCTGCTGTGTCAAAGGTGGTACTGCCGTGGGGAATTTTGCGGTGTTTGGAAACAACGCAGAAGATCCTAGTGAGCTATACACTAGTCAAATGTCCATGGATACTTTGCAATGGGCATTAACAACAGATAAAGCGAGGGGTGAAACAGAGGATGAAGTCAACTTGTTTCCAACATTCCCGGGTTGCATGGATGATGCCAAAGAGGTGAAACTTACACTTAAACGGAGGAGAGAGGACTAAAATATGCACAACATGAATTCAAGTGAAAAAGAATTACGAAATAAAAATTGTATCACCGGGCACTTTGATCATTACCTTTTTAAAGGAATGCCCCAATTGGTTCATTACAGTAACATCGTGTGACATTGTATGACAACCAGAACTGCATCGCTGATAATCGGCTAGTTTATTTAAAACACTCTATTTATAAAAGGAGCAAAATGGTTTAGATAAATACCTTAGTCGATGGCTTATAATATTATAAGAGTAAACATTTTGCTGATTTATATGTACACATGTATATATGGCTTATTCCAGGGTGTTGCAAGCTCGCAAAAATCTAAAAGATAAAAACGGAATTAATAAAGAGATAGAGGGTGCCTCCGAATTCCCTTCACTTCTTTTTAAAGGACCACCTATTAGGGACTAGGAATAGCAAGTAACATCTCTGGACTTAGTGAATGAAATCAATCAAGTTTGCCAAACTAGTTTTTTCTAGTTTTACCTGTTTCATGTTAGTTCTTCCCTTTATGATGATTTTTTTCGACGTTGTAGAACTCATGATCAGAAACTTTATTCCGCGCTCACCGAGCGAAAAACAATGGTTTAAATGCATGTCTAAAGAAAAACTCTTCTGTCCAATCATTAGTTTAGTTAACAATTCCCGTTATTAAGAGTGCAACTCAAATAACAACCCTCAAATAAATTTGTAAAAAAAACATTTCCGCTGAAAGTTAAAAAGCATTACAAAATAGGCTACTTGCATTTTTTAAACATAATTCAAGTGCTTTTTTCGAATACATATCGGTGAATTCTCTGAATTTTCTGAATCTCTTCTTTAGGTACTTGTTTTTTCCGGTGCAAGTATTGGTAGCTTGACCTGGTTCAGTAATTTCAAATTAAAAAAAAAAAAACTACAACAAAAAGTTAATCAAATTAAGAAATTAAGATTAAGGAACAGTCATAATATATTTAGTAACCCATTGTCAGAAATAAAAGCCGCAATCAAATAAGATTGGATTATGAACCTTGACTCGCCAAAAAACTGCTCACAACTTTTAACATCAAACAGGTTCTCTTGACTCATATTTCATCAGTTACCTTAATCTTGTCTTGGCGTAATGTTTCCTAAATTTGGTGTTTGTGGAGGTTTTTCTTTCGCTTTTAATTGCCAGTAACCTCATTATTCAGGATGAAAGAGTTCGTCTTTTTTTTTTTCTCATCACTCTTTCTTATTGAGGTAATAATCTCCATCGTCGCGGCCTACAGATTACACATAAAGAGTGAAAGTAACCAATGCCATTTTGAATATTCCTTCGAGAATGCCATTTCTAAAAAGATATCGTAAAATTTGGCGTGCATGTGCATCATCAAGATGATTTTCCAATTCAAAATTTCTCTTTTAAAAAAGGGCATATTCTTTTTTTTTTTTTTTTAGCGCCAACAGTAATTACAAACTGAGTTATGCTAAAAAAGTAAGATGAAGAGGGTAGTGTAGTGGCCAAGAATATAAGAACAGGTGTTAGAATTAGGGAAGGTCAATATGTTACGTTAAAGACCTTTGCTGTTCATTATGTTTCTTTTTTGTTTATAATATTTCCCTTTAAAATGAATCCTTTACCGCTACCGAAAAAATAATAACAACAGGTAGAGGAGCAGTAATTAATCAGTGTTGTTACCAAACGTCATTGCTGAGCCATTGAAGAGCTTAAGAAAACCATGACAGTAACGGCAACGGAAACGTCACTAAACAAAACATTTCATGAGCGGAACAGTGGCAGTGCACGTGCGTTATAAATCTTTGAAATTTGTTTACGTCCTGTGCAATACAACTACGTGAAATGAATACAATCTCTGTTTTCTGGAGAACGTGAACGTCGACGGCTTATAGTTTGGTTTTTTTTTTGTTTTATTTTTGTTTTTTTTTAATTTGAGAGATTCGTAGACAAAGTATACGTTCTTTTTTTAATTATCTAATCGACTTTGTCCACCGCGTCGCCGTTAACGTTTCTTAAATTTCTTATTGTTATTTCTTAGCTATTAGTTAGATTCCTGAAAGAAAGTAAAAAAGACTTCATGATATTGAAAGTTTATTCACTTATTTATATCTAAAATAAAATCGTTGACTTACTAGAGAGAACATTATGAGGCTATAGGGAAATATTAAAATATTTTAAAAGCTATTGCTATTAACTTTCAATCCATTATAGTGAAAATGATAGAATAAAGATCAATGGGGGGTCTCAATAAGGTTAACCGTTTGCCGTGAACGGCTAAAAAAAATTGACACATTTTAACCGCTAATCATGCAAAAAATTTACTGTTAAAAAAATTTTGGTGATGAACACAATGCAGACATTACCCGTTAGCAAGAAATTATAAAGTTTATATTATAAAGTTTCCATGCAGTTGTATATGTCAATACACGCTTAATTTACTTCATTTACAATGCAAAAACAAGCGAATCGATACAGAACAAAGAGAAACGAAACGAAGCGACGCAAAGCGGTGAAAAGGCGATTGTGACCAAAATGTGCTGCTACTACACTATAAATTCAAAAGGCGAAGAACTAAACCTGAACTTATTTGCGTAAACTAAGGTAATAAACACCTCTCAAAAACAAAGTTCACCAATTATTGTTTGCGATGCTTGGTGATGAGGATGGTTTGGTTGGTGTCTTAACGTTAATCTCAAAATTTACTTTTATATGATCCTTAATCAAACTCTAGCTACTATTATTACTTCCCTAGATTATATGTCTTATTTATCTATTTTACCTAATTTACTATTAATCCATTTTGCTCAATTTAATTATAACACAAACCGCCCGATCAGCTTAGCAATATGCGGGTTGTGTATTTCTCTAAGTTGCTAAATCTATTCTATTGAAATCTAATGATGGTGATGACTAACGAAAAATCATTGAATAAACCTAAATATGCAAAATGAGATCTAACATGCGAAACAACAGAAACTTACAAGATAAGGAAAATAAGCAAAAGTTACATAGATACACAAACGCCTTTCCCTAACGTCCATCTTTTCATACTGGTGAATGGTCCAAGTTCGAGAGATGAATACGAAAATATGCAGAAGTGTGCCCCAAAGATCACAAAGGGGTTCTCTTTCTGGAACCGCGTTTGTTTATGTTGACGCTCTGGTCGAGATAGATAAAAGTAAAAAGGCTAGATAGGGTAAGCAAAGACGATAATCTAGAAACGCGGACTGGGGAAACTAATAACGATAAAATATATGTTCCCGCGTCATTGTGGACTGCAGGATGCTGTGAATACACATCCTTTCTTTATTATGAACTGGAAAGTTATTAAGTGATCGACAGAAACATCAACGAACGAGGTAAAATTCATACGCAACAAATTTCTGTTAAAATCCTCCAAATACTCTTAGGCAAGACTATTTCACTGCCGAAGGAGTTAGTCTATGTCTTGAAATTCCAGACTGTTTAGAGAAAAACTTTGGAATGCTACTCAAGTATGCAAAGAAGATCAATAGGAAGAAGAAGAAGAAGAAATAGAAGAAGAAAAAGAAGAAGAAAAAGCAGAAGAAAAAGGAGAAGAAAAAGAAGAAGAGAAAGAAAAAGAGGTGATGGAAAAAGTAGAGAAAGAAATGGAAGAAGAAGACGAAGAAGAAGACAAAGAAGTAGGAAATATCGAAGAAGATGAAAAAAAGGGAGAAAACCGAAAGAAGAAGAAGAAGAGAGGAAGGAGAATGATATGGAGTTGGAATAATGTTCCGCTTCTGAATAATTCGAACAGAGAAACGTGATTACACTGCCACGACTTTGGCCAATATTTCCCAGTACGGTCCTCACATTGCGTCTGTAAGTAGTTAATATTAACCGAACCTGGGGGAATAATTGTTCCGGTATAAATTTTCAAGTAATTTTATCAGAAAAAATTTATTTCATTTTATCCTTTTTCTTTGTTTACAATTTGTCTATTCTCATTTGCGTGGGTTGGTCATATAGAGATGCGACGCAATCCTCGACCAACTGAGCTATTTAATTTGTCACTCAAAAATGACTTTGGCCAAGGTAACATAAAATATAAAGAAAAAGGCACGAAACAATGTGCTGATTTGTAACCTCTCAGACTTGTTGAGACTAGTAAAGACTAGTTGAGCTACAAGAGCCCTCGACTTATGGCGAAAGGGTCTGGTTACGAGGCATTTGTAATTATCATGCAGTTTCTTTGATGTACCATGCAGCCGCAAGACAAATTCTCCCCCGCCCCCGCAACCCCCACCCCCCTTTCCCCCGACCCCTACCTCCTTAACCCCTCGCAGACTATAACTGGTTACCGGTCCTTCAGTCAGAAGTAATGGCCTCAAGTAAACTGTCATTTCGCAAAAATTCTTCAAAATTTTTAACCGCAAACAGGTGAACTTGACCCATAGGTCTCGGGTTAGTCTTTGTCTTGAAATATGTTTTCGTGAAGGCTTCCTTCCTTTTTTTTGTAAACTAGGATGGAAGGGCCCGTCAGAAAGTTTATGGTTCACCCAATGTATTTCCTTTTTATGATTTTGACAATTGCCGTGGCTCACAGACTACACAAAGATACAAAACATAAGCTATACGATCCTAACTACTGCTCTGAGCATACGATGTTTACAGATATCGTATATCATTGTGTAAAGTCACGTACATTACACGTGAAAGGTTCATTGTAGCTCTGAACGCATCGAAATGTTCTGGGGTTGCCCTTGTAATTGCAACGTGCCTAAAGCGCCTTCTATAAAATGGTACCCGCTGCAATTTTAACAGGGTATCAGCTAATGCCAGTTACCCTTACTCAATCTCCTGTGCAAAACGCATTTTGAGATAATTTTAAATGTTTTAAACTGGGATAATTCCCCCGGACGATGTGTTCGTTACCAGTGTGGTAGTGCAGTGTCTTTAAAGCAAGATAGGAGAGTTGTCATATCGGTCAATGTGAATTGTGACGATTTAGTTTTATTAACTGGGTTGATAATGCAAATTGGCCATCGCAATGAGTTTAAAAGCTGACGTTTCGAACGTAAGTCCTTCGTTCATCGCTCTGACGAAAGGCTCACGCTCCAAAGGTCAGCTCTTAGGTGGCTAATTTACGTTATCAACTCAGTTGATAATACTAAATTACACTGTTATACTCTCCCATCCACGCAGCAGCCCTCTTTGTTCATATGTGAAATGTGGTTATCTACATAAATGCAGTAATTTATCTTGTTTCCGAATGAGTTAATTTGACTTTGGGTTTTTGAAACAGCAAGGCATTCCAAAATCTTCTAAAAGCAACAGCTTCAAAAAAATTCGTTATTTGTAGGCGAAGTTTGGTAGCTATACTTTCAGTAAGTTTTGCAAGAAGTGAATTTTGTGTTTTTCTGCTTCATTAAGGTTCTATAAACGGGTACTCCAATTAAAATTTCAGACCTGTAATTCAAACTCTATTCAGTCGTATATAGAGTTATAAACAGAATTTGTACTCCCAGCGCCTTCCTACCTTTTATAAACTGCTTCCTTTTAAGGAAAAAATTGGATCGTTTGTTTTCCTGAAATAGTTCTGTTGGTCAAATTTGTTAAAGTGCATTGTCCAATAATTAGGCTCTGACGAAACAATGTTTCAAATCTTAAATATTCAAAACACTTAAATATCTTTTTGAAAATTTTCAAAAACTTGACGATTCGAAACTCTTTGAAAGGTCTTTAAAGTGGTATTCAATAGTTAAGAACTGGTATAAAATTACACAAAGGAAAAAACAATTTTTAATTTATGAGGAATAAAAGCACTCAATTGCCTTAACAATGCCAGCTATATTGAGACTTCCGCTGTGCTATTGGACGATCTATTCAACCTGCGAAATTACATGAGGACGTTGTACCCATAAAATACTTGTTACAGCCAGGTGTTTCCCATTCGTTTTAGGCAGTTGATGAAATTTGTATCCTGACTTGCTGACTCTGATGCTAATAAGATGAAGGCATTCCATGTGAAGATTTTACACGTCCTCCTAATCTTGGGACTTGTAGCGGCTAATGTCGGAAATGGTAGCCCCTTACAAAGGAAACTGAGGAAGGGTAGGATAAGCAACTGCTCACGTTTTAAAAACCGAAATAGCATTAAAAAATGGAAGGCTAACTGAAATAACTGGGACAACAAAGCCCAGATTGTAGAGAGGCAAATCTTACCTTTGTATCGTTGACTGGCTGTTCTCGTATTATATCGCCGTGGAATTTATCACCAATTTTTTACGACATTTTTGCAACTATTTCCGCCAGAAATCAACTTCTTGTGTTAAAGAGCTACCCATTGTTCCCTTGTTATAAGATAAAAAGACTGTTTTAACAGTCATCAGAGTCTTCTATTTCGTTTTCTTCCGAATTATCATGTTCACGAAATATTATGTAGCTCATACGGCTTAAAATAATGTCAGTAAAAATTGAAGATATCATTGAGTAGTCTCTGTGGACGAAACTTTTTGAGGCGAATACAACACTTGATTGAAATGATTTTTTTTTCTGAAGAGAAATAAGTCAAAAATATTTTAAAAATTCCCATCGGGCTCTTTGAATATCAAAGTCTGTGTTATAGATGGGTTTTTCGCTAGATTGCTTTATTTGCATTAGATGTTTGTTGGAAATTAGAACGCATATAACACTTTTTAGCACAATATCATGAAATATCTCGAGAATGACTTGGATTTTCTCTGTATACAGACAAGCCTGTAGGCCAGTGTGTATAACAGGAAAGTTAGCATACAAGTCACGGGTGGGATGATCCATGAAATACCACGACTAAGGTGACAGATAACTTATGTACTCGCATAGCCAAAACCAGAGGATCATGAGGGCAGATTTCATTTTGAATGTTTGTGTTGTTTATTTTTACACCAGGTAACAGGCAAGATATCACAGGCAACCGAAAAACTGTTTACCCTGACAATGGGGACGAATGCTACAGAAAAAACTTTGCAGGAAATGAACCACCAGTAGGTTTGCGAGGTCCAATGAACTCCAAAATAAGATACATCTGTCAAAAAGATTACCAAGAAAAAGATGATGGAACCCACTATGGAACAATGTTCGACAAGCAATTTGGAATTCCAGTATACTCGGCTTACACTCTCACGGAAAATAACGTAGACTTCAAAGAATGGGCACGCCCAAAGTGGAAACAAACCGAAGGTTAAGAAAGTTGATTTATTACATAGGGCTTGTTTAACCCTCAGTGCTCTATGCTAAAAATCAGTTCAGTGTTTTTTGAGTAGATGGTGTAATTTGGCGTAAATTTGATGTAGTTTAGCGCAGTTTGGTTTAGCTGGCGTCCATAACAGCAATATTATTTGTACTTGGTGTAGGTTGCCTTTTTCGGTCTCCTTGGTGTAGTTTGGTGCAGTTTGGTCTAGCCGTCGTCCACAACAGCAATATTTATATTCTTAGCATTAGTAGTGGATGTATTTGACATAATTCAATTTCCTTTTTTAGACATTGAGGAACAGGGAAGCGACGAGATCTATCCCAGCCTACCATTTCACCGAGGGCACTTGGCACCCGCACATACTTTATCAGATACGGGCTATCGTGATGCCGGCTTTCGATCCACTTTCGTCTACACGAATGCGGTGCCACAGCGACCAGCTCTTAACAGTGGTCAGTGGTCTCAGTATGAGAAAAGAATACGCACCTATGCCGTAGATCATTGTACTAAGAATGATGGAACTTTATATCTCTTAACTGGAAGCTCATTTGTGCATTGGATTCCAAATACAGACCAATTTAAGGCCAATAAGCCAAGCGAAGCACCTAAACTGGCTAATGAAGATCGTCCTCAATTCCCTGCCATAACAGTCCCCACTTCCCTGTGGACTGCTGGCTGCTGTGTCAGAGGTGGTGAAGCTGTGGGGAATTTTGCGGTATTTGGAAACAACGCAGAAAATCCAAGTGACCTATACACTGGTCCAATGTCCATGCATACTTTGCAACGGGCATTAACAACAGATGAAGCGAGGGGCAAAACAGAGGATGAAGTCAACTTGTTTCCAGCATTCCCGGGATGTATGGATGATGCCAACAAAGTTAAACTGGAAGGACAAAAACGAATAAGAGAGGAATAAAATATGGAGATTGTATCATCGGACACTTTGATCGTTATCTTTCTACAGGGATCCCTCAATCGGTTCATTACAGTTACATCGTATGTCATCGTGTGACAATCGGAGCTGCATCGCCGATGATCGGCCAGTTTAGATAAAACAATATATGTAAAAGGAGTTTACAATGATTTAAATAAATTCCTTATTCGATGGCTCAACATAAAATACGACTGATTGCTGATTTATATACATATCTATGGCTTATTCCGGAGTGTTGCAAGCTCGCAAAACTCCAAACGATAAAATGGGGTTAATTAAGAGATAGAGCGTGTCTCTGTATTCCCCTCTCTCAGTTCTATTTAAAGTACTACTTATGAGGGACTGGGAATAGCAAATCACATCTCTGGACTTAGTGAATGAAGTTTGCCATACAAGTTTGTCAAGTTTAACCTGTTTTATGTTAGTTCTTCTCTTTCTCATGAATTTTTACGACGTTGTACAACTCATGATCAGAAACTTTATTACGCGCTCTTCGACGGTTACCCACACACAATAATAAATCAAGCTAACATGTCAATTTGTGTGAAAAACAATGGTTTAAATGCATGACTAAAGAAAGACAATTCTGTCCAATCATTAGCTTAATTTTAATTAACAATTCCTCTTATTGAGAGTGGAACTCAAATTACAACTGTCAAATAAATTTGTCATAACAATATTGTTACTGAAAGTTAAAAAGCATTACAAAATCGACTACTTAAATTTTTGACATATATTTAAAGTACCTTTCTAAGAAGTATCGGTGAATTCTCGGAATTTTCTGAATCTTTCCTTTTTTTTTGTTTCTTCCTAAGCAAGCATTCGTAGTTTGACTGGTTTAGTCATTCACAATTTTAAAAAAATGAAAAAACAAAAAAAGGTTTACGAAATTAAGATTAAGGAACAGCCATCAACTATTCAACAACACGCTGTCAGAAATAAGAGTCGCAATCAAATATGTTTGGATTATGAACCTTAATTCGCCATATATTGCAAGTGCTTTTTTCGAACAAATATCGTTGAATTCTCGGAATTTTCTGAATCTCTTGTACAGGCAATTATTTCTTCCTAAGAAAGCATCCATAGCCTGACTGGTTTAGTCATTTCAATATAAATAAAAATACAAAAGCCTTACGAAATTAATATTATGGAACAGTCATTAACTATTTAATAACACGCTGTCAGAAATAAAAGCCGCGATCAAATATGATTGGATTATGAACCCTAACTC
Organism: Pocillopora damicornis; assembly: GCF_964200805.1. Lineage (NCBI taxonomy): Eukaryota > Metazoa > Cnidaria > Anthozoa > Scleractinia > Pocilloporidae > Pocillopora > Pocillopora damicornis. The sequence goes on along the minus strand of NC_142674.1, from coordinate 5,750,184 downwards.
TCCAAAAAAACGTCTCGCAACTATTAACATCAAACAGGTTATCTTGACCTATATTTCATGGGTTACCTTAATTTTGTCTTGGTGAACTTATTATTGAGTTAATAATCTCCACCGTCACAGTTTACAGATTACACATGGAGAGTAAAAATAAGCATACGATTTTGAATATTCATAAATTAACCGTGCATATGCATCATCAAGATAATTTTCCAATCCAAAATTTCTCTTTTAAAAAGGGCAAATCCGTTTCAGCACCAACAAAAAATTACAAACTGAGTTATGCAATAAAAGTAAGATAGCCTAAGAGTAGATATTTGACCCGTCAAATGAAAAAGGTTGTAGTGGATAGGAATAAAAAACACGTGCTAGGATCATTGCAGCTCAAAATGTTACGTTAAAGTCCTTCTCTGTTCATTAGGTTTCTATTTGTTTATAATTCCTTTACTACTGCTAAAAAATGTAAATATATTTTTAACAGGTAGAGGAGCAATCATCATCCAGTGAATCTTTCAGGCCACTGATGTATCTCTGAGAAGCCAAACATCGGCTCACTGCAATGACTCTTTGAGTTATGAACGCTCTCTTCCTCGAACAATTAAACTCTTTTTCATTTGCTGTAGTCTTGTGCATGGCTTTGGTTCTCTTCAGTGGTGATGATCAGTGAAGCAATTAAAAGGTCGCAAAATATGGAGCAAGATTCAGCCCGGCAAAATATCCGATTTATTTACCCGTTTGTTCATCCGACGATATTCGGTAATATTTGATTACTAAGAGTTTCTTTCAAAAGTTATGAAAGTTCATCGTGTCAATATGTCGTCTTTGGTGCGAGTGTGACTGCTAAACCTTTCTAAATTTTTAGGCATCCTCTGCAAAAAGACAACGTGAAATGATTAAACTCTGCGTTTTCTGGAGAACGTGAACGGCGACGGCTATTTTTTTAAATTTATATTTTTAAGTTAACGCTGCGTTCTATATTTAGTTTTGGGATGACAATGAGAAACAAACTAAATTACTTTATAGTATCACCAGATTCTCAGGCAAAATATAATTTTATGGTTTAATCGACGTTGTCCACTGCTAAAGAGCTGGATTAGAGTATTTCGAGAATTCAGGAGGTCATTTTCGGAGTTGTAGTTAATAGACAGGGCGACTTAACGCAAAACAACGGAACGTACTAAGGTAAATTATCGGATTAAATGTTGGCTACGTAAAATCATGGCATTAGTGAATTTCTAGATAACTAATACTGTCCAAAAGCAATTTAAAAAAGTGTCAAGTTGGCCATCATAAACTCGTGAAGTGGGATTTTTCAATTTTTATTGTAATGAAAATGAATATCTTGCATGGTAGCTTGAAAAAAAAACGCTAAAATCTATGCAATTCGTTATTTTTCCCGGTCACTCAGCTTTGTACCAAACGTTGGCGATGAGAGTTTAGTAGGGACAACTTTTACATTTAAGGTTTTCTGGGTTATTATTAACAGTTTGTAATTATTTCCAATTCATGCAATTATTTTTTTTTATCTCAACCTCCATTAGATTTTTTTTTTTCAAAGATATGTTAGAATCTATGAAATAGATCAAGTTCTTGTTAACCTCAAGAACTTGAAATATTTCTAGGACTTCTCAGGGAACAGGTTCTGAAAGGGGTGATGGCTTTTACGCCTAAGGTTTAAAATTTGGTGCGTTATACAAATAGCGGTTGATTTCTTTTTGTGACGGTTGGAAACAAAGTTTTACGGTTAAGTTTTTAACAACTAGCGTTTAAAATTGTCAATCATTGACGCACAACGGCAAATTAACCTTTCTTGGCCATTAAACGGCTGACAGTTAACTCCATTGAACCCGAAGCAAAGTTAAAAGAAATAAACCTTAGATATGAACGCGAATACACTTCTTTGCAAGACCCAGAAATAGTACAAAAACCAAAAAGAAAAGGTGACAGTAGCACCTTGGTATCGTCAAACTTTCTTTTTGGTTTTCTTTTTTTTTTCTACTGGGATCCACCTTCTCACCTTGTAAAACCTGCTTCTTTCTTATAAAAATAGGTTCTACGATTTAGTTTTTATCCGTCGGTAAACTCGAGCAAAGAGCTAAAGTGAAGTTATTTCGAAGGGCAACTGACTGAGGTTATTAATTAAACATGAGCAAATGTTTAAAATATGAGGTGTTCAAAGCCCTTTTAAGGATGGGGTCATGACTAGAACATTAGAAAAATTCACTCAATGTCTAAAGAATTAGTTGAGTGCACTCTGTGTAGCGAAATAGTTATTTTTCTACCGTGTGATTGGACCATCTGTTCAACCGGCAAAAGTCTACCAAAAAATTTTGGCATAAGAAATTTGTTACTGGTTAACTATTCCATTCGTTTTCGTCAACTTGCGAAGACTAAACCTTGCCTGACTTGGCTTTACGGCCGAGATGGACGCCATAATTGTAAAGAGTTTGCTCTTCCTGCTAATATTTGGACTGGTAGAGTCTAACGTGGTGGAAGGGGGCCCACACCCGATGAAACACAAAACCGGTTAGATACAAGATACATTTTCTATAGACTCCAAGAACTTCGAAACTAGCAAAAATAGAGTAAGGACCTTTCTATAATAATTTTTTTTTACATCTTTAGGTACGAGGGACGGTCGGTTTCTCATTGGGAACAGCTTAAAGGCACACGATGTACCAGGATTGCGTAAAAGTGTCCAAAATGATTGCGAGCACAATCACGTCAAAGAGTTCTTTCCTAGTGGGACACTGCCAGTGGGTTTACGTGAGAACCAAGAAAGAATGGTCCTCATTTGCCAACAGAAAAATAGAAAGAAATTCAGCCTGGAAAAAGAAACCTTCTACACATCGCTTTTCGATCAAGGTCGGGGAATTCCGGTATATTCAGCCTACAAACTCACATCAGACAACACGAATTATGAACGGAGATGTCGCCCAACATGGCAAGAAAACGAAGGTATACTGAAAAATAAATAACAAATACCAAATGAGAGGGGAGGGCTCCATTCAACTTCCAACCCTTGTACCACGATTAGGTCTCAATTAGCTTGCGCTCTACAGGTTGAGATATAGGAAGCACCGAGAGGCTGAGGGTCACAGAGTCATCAGTGTCTTAGGGCTACTGTTAAGTGTTTTTACCCTCTCTAAATAAAGCCTATTATTATTAGAGGCAATGCAACAAGTTAGTGGCGTATTAACATTAATAGCTTATATATTGTAGTTACAGATTATGACCACCTTCTCATTGTAGTTGTATATGCCTGTGCGCGCTTAATTTACTTCATCTACCATGGTACCTGATTAACCATTAATCCACCTTGCTACATTTGATTGTAAGTAACGCAAACCGCTTTGCTATAATTGACCAAGCCAAATAAGACCTAAAATGTGACAAAAAGAAACCTACGAGATAAGACTAATTTGAAAAAGCTACAAGAACACGAAAACTAAACGAAGCAAACACAATTACGTGATCTTGGGCTTTAATCTCATGTCGTGTTTTCCATGCTGCAAACTTGTTTCGCCACGGGACTCTCAGGTAATCTCGTCCTATTTCACATAGAATGACCACATGCACAATGAGTACAGATGATAATTCCTCCACTACAAGAGAAAACTTTCCCTGATAGAAAGCTAGTAATCAGCAATTAAGCAAGCCTTAATCTATCTAGAATTGTAGATCTTGAATTTGATGAAAATGGCTTGATGGTAACGATGATGATGATGGCAGATGATTGATTTGAAACAAACTCTATTGTTAACTTATGAAAACTGAACGCAACTAGAATATAGCGGAAATTTGATTCCTGTGATTTTTTGATCTTCACCAAAAGTGAACAATTTTAACAAAGTTGAGCTCAACCGACAGAGGAGCCTTCAGTGATGAAACAAAGAAGTTTTCATTTTAAATTTATTCAACCCCATCTAATATTATAGTAAATAGAGGGCATTTAATTAACCACCTTTTCTCCCTTTTAAAGGTATTAGGAACCAGGTAGGAAAAGACACATACCCACCGGCACCTTGGCAAAGAGGCCACTTGGCCCCAGCACACACTTTATCAAGTGACAAAGTGGCCTTTCGTTCTACTTTTAGATACACGAACGCCTTTCCCCAGCGTCCATCTTTTAATGCTGGTGAATGGTCCAAGTTTGAGAAAAGAATACGAAAGTATGCAGAAGTGTGCACTAAAGATGACAAAGGAGTGCTCTATCTTTTAAGTGGAACTGCATTTATTGATGTTGATGCTCATATCGAGATGGATAAAAATGGAAAGGTTATAGTAAGCAGCGACAATCATATAGAAAAGCTGCCTGGGGAAGGTGATAACGATGAAATATATGTTCCCAAGTCAGTTTGGACTGCCGGATGCTGTGTCGGTACTTCTTCTCCATATCATGCTATAGAAAGTTTTGCAGTGATCGGTAACAATGTCAAAGAACGAAATAAAATGCATACGCAACAAATTTCTGTTAAAATCCTCCAAAAGATTCTTGAGGAAGACCAGTTCAGAGGTAAAGAAGTCCTTCTATATCCTAATAATCCACGCTGTGTAGAGAACAACTTGGAAAAGCTACCCGAGTATGTTAAAGGAGATCCAAAGGAAGAAGAAGAAGAAGAAGAAGAAGAAGAAGAAGAAGAAGAGGAAGAAGAGAAAGAAGAAAAGGAAGAGAGGGAGGAAAATAAGATGGAGGTAGATTAATATTCCACATCTAAAGAATTTGAACACAGAAACGTGATTGTTCAACAATGATTGGACAATATTGGCCCTCAGTCGTTTTTATACTGCCACGACCTAGGCCAATATTCCCCTGTGCGGCCCTCACGTTCGGTCAGTAAGAAGTTAATATTAACCGAACCTGGGATAAATAATTGTTTCGGTATAATTATTCAAGTCATTTAATTAGGAAAAATATTCCATTTTATCCTTTTTCTTTGCATCTAATTTGCCGCGCATCAAAGGAAAGATACATTAAGCCTGGCGTTTAGATCACATGATAGATCTGGAGATTGTACGTGCGGAATTGAAACAACTAAAGGCTTTTCCTGTTCTACGAGAAAACATTTTAAACGCAGGCTTTCGATGTCAAACTATAGTTCAGCTGTAGTTGAATTTCCCCGTAAAAGTTTGGGGATCCATGCTATTCTCATTTACGCGATTTGATCATACAGAGATGTGACGCAATCTTCATCCAACTGAGCTATTTAAGTTGCCACTCAAAAGCGACTCTGACTGAGGTAGCGCAAAAAAAAAGCAAAAGGCACGAAGTAATGTGCTGCTTTGTAACCTCTAAGACTCGTTGAGACTAGTAGAGACTAGTTGACCCACAAGAACCCTCGACTTGTGGTGAGAGGGTCTGGTTACGAGACATTATAATGTAATGTAATTATAATGCAGTTTCTCTGATGTACCATGCAGGCCCAAGACAATTCTTCTTCCTTTATAGTTGTGGTTTTCACTGTTATCTTTTAATCAAGCGTTAGCTTCCAGGATTCCAGTGATTAAACTATTTCAAGATGTAAAAGATGGAAAGTGTGTAAGAGCCTTATGGGGGATCAAGTAACTTTTATCGTCTCACAATCAAAATTCTCCCCTTTTCCCAACCTCCACCCCACCTCCCCCCAGCCCCCCTTCCCTTAACTCGTCGTAAGCCACAACCGGTTCTTTAGTCAGAAGTAATGGCCTCAAGTAAATTCTTCAAATTTTTTAACCGCAAACAGGTGCACTTGACCCATAGGTCTCGGGTTAGTCTTTGTCTCGAAACCTGTTTTCATGAAGGCTTCTTTCCTTTTTTGTAAGAAAACTTTTTCTTTAGGATGGAAGGGCCTATTAGGGGGCTTATGGTTTACTCAATGTTTTTTCCTTTTTATGAAATTGACAATTACTGCGGGTCACAGATTACCCAAAGATACTAAACGTAAGCTATACGATTCTAAGCACTGCTCTGAGCAAACCATTTTTACAGATATCGTATCATTACACGCAAAAGGCTCAGGGCAGCTCTGAACGCATCAAAATGCTCTGGTATTGCCCTTCTAATTGCAGTGTGCCCAAAGCGCTATCTATACAATGGTACCCGCTGCAATTTTAACAAGGTATCAGCTAATGTCAGTTACTCTAATTCAATCTCCTGTGCAAAACGATTTTGAGATAATTTTCAAGGTTTAAACTGGGCTAGTCACCCCGGACAATGTCTGCGTTATCAGTACAGTATCTTTCTAGCAAGATGGGAGAGTTGTCGTATCGGTCATATGTGGAATGTGAAATGTGGTAATTTTGTATTATTAACTGGGTTGGTAACTAAAATTGGCCACCGTAGAGAGTTTAAAAGCTAACGTTTCGAGCGTTAGTCCTTCGTTCATCGCTCTAACGAAGGGCTTAAGCTCGAAAGGTCAGCTTCTAAACTCTATACGGTGGCCAATTTACGTTATCAACTCAGTTAATAGTACTAAATTACTCTGCTATACTCTCCCACCTACGCAGCAGCCCTCTTTGTCTATGTGTGAAATGTGGTTGTACACTTCATTGTATTAATATATCTTGTTTCCGAATGAGGTAATCAGAATTTTTTGGGTCTTGAAACAAGGCATTCCAAAATCTTCTAATGAAAAAATTCCATTTTTTTAAAACAACAGTTACAAAAAAAAATTGTTAGTTGTAGGTGAAATTTGGTAGTTATACTGTCAGTAAGTTTTGCAAGAAGTGAATTTTATGTTTATCTGCTTCATTAAGGTTCTTTAAACGGGTACTTCATTTAAAATTTCAGACCTGTAGTTCAAACTCTATTCAGTCGTATTTAGAGTTATCAACAGAATTTGTACTCTCGGCGCCTTCGTACCTTTTTTTAAACTATTTTTTTTTTCTTAAGGGAAAAGTTGGATCGTTTGTTTCTCTGAAATAGTTTTGTCCACTCACTAGGTTCTGTCGAAACAATGTTTAAAAAAAGCTTTCAAATATATTGAACATTTTTAAAAACTTGACAATTTGAAGCTCTTTGAAAGGTCTTTATGGTGGTTTTCAATAGTTAAGAACTGATTTAAAATTACACAAAGGAGAAAACAAGCTTTAATTTATGAGGAATAAAAGCACTCAATTAGCTTCACAATACCAGCTATATTGAGACTTTGGCTGTGCTATTGGACGATCCGTTCAACCTGCAAACTTACATGAGGACGTTGTAGCCATAAAATACTTGTTAAAGCCAGGTGTTTCCCATTCGTTTTAGGCAGTTGATGAAGGTTCCTATATTCGCCTGCTGACTCTGATGCTATGATGGAGGCATTCCACGTGAAGATTTTACACGTGCTGCTAATCTTAGGACTCATGGCGGCTGATGTCGTAAATGGTAACCCCTTACAAAGGAAACTGAAAAAGGGTAAGAAAAGCAACTGCTCACGTCTAAAAACTGAAATCGCATAAAAGATGGAAGGCTAATTGAAATAATAGGAACAATAAAGCCCAGATTGAAGAAAGGTAAACCTTACCTTTATATCGTTGACTTGCTGTTCTTGTCTTTTATCGCCGTGGAATTTATCACCATTTTTTACGGTCTTTTTGCAACCATATCCGCCAGAAATCAACTTCTTGTGTAAAAGAACTACCCATTGTTCCCTTGTTATAACAGTCATCAGAGTCTTCTATTTCGTTCTCCTCCGAATTATCAAATGTAGATCATAGCGTAAAATAATTTCAGCACAGATTTAAGTTTTCGGTGAGTGGTCTTTGTGTGAGATAGTGTCAGCAAAAATTGAATTTTTCAGTGGATGGTCCCAGTGTAGGGAACTTTTTTAGGTGAATAAAACTCTTGATTGAAATGATTTTCTTTTCCTGAAGAGAAATAAGTCAAGAAAAATGTTCAAAAACTCGCCATGGGGCTCTTTGAATATTAAAGTCTGTGCGATAAATAGGTCCTTCGCTATGTAGTTTTATTTGCATTAGATGTTCGTTAAAAACTAGTACGCATGTAACACTTTTCAGCACAATATCATGAAATATCTCAAGAATGATTTGGATTTTCTCTGTCTGCAGACAAGCCTGTGGGCGAGTTTGTATATCAGGGAAACTGACATTTAAGTGACAGGTGGGATGATCCATGAAATACCACGATTACGGTGTTAGATAACTTATTTACTCGCATAGGCAAAACCAGAGGATCTTGAGAGCAGATTTCATTTTGAATGTTTCTATTGTTTTTTAGTTTTTCCACCAGGTAACAGGCAAGATATCACAGGGAACCGAAAAACTGTTTACCCTGGCAATGGGAATGAATGCTACAGAAAAAACTTTGCGGGAAATCAACCACCAGAAGGTTTGCGAGATCCAATGAATTTCAAAATAAGATACATCTGTCAAAAAGATTATCGAGAAGAAGATGATGGAACCCACTATGGCACAATGTTCGACAAACAATTTGGAATTCCAGTATACTCGGCTTACACTCTCACGGAAGATAACGTGGACTTTAAAGAATGGACACGCCCAAAATGGAGAAAAACCGAAGGTATTTATCCAAGCTTCCGATAGCAAGTTAATTTTATTATAAAGGAATTGTTTTAACCCTAGCTCTAAGCTAAAAATCGGTTTAGTTTTGTTTTGAGTAGATGGTGTAGTTTCGTGTAGCTTCTGATTTTTTTGTACTTGCTGTAGATTGCCGTTTTCGGTCTCCTTGGTGTGATTCTGGTGTATTTTGATGTAGTTTGGCGGAGTTTGGTTTAGACGGCATCCACAACAGCAATATTTATATTCTCAACATTAATAGTGGATGTATTTGACATAATTCAGTTTCCTTTTTAAGGCATTGAGGAACAAGGAAGCGACGAGGTCTATCCCAGCCTACCATTTCACCGAGGGCACTTGGCACCCGCTTATACTTTATCAGATACCGGCCATAGTGGTGCCGGCTTTCGATCCACTTTCGTCTACACGAATGCGGTGCCACAGCGACCGGCGCTTAACAGTGGTCAGTGGTCTCAGTATGAGAAAAGGATACGTGACTATGCAGTAAATCATTGTACTAAGAATGATGGAACTTTATATCTCTTAACTGGAAGCTCATTTTTGCGTTGGAATCCAGATACCGAACATTTTAAGGCCAAAAAGCCAAGCAAAGCGCTTATACTGGCTAACACAGATCTTCCTGAATTCCCTGCCATAACAGTTCCCAGTTCTCTGTGGACTGCCGGCTGCTGTGTCAGAGGTAGTACTGCCGTGGGGAATTTTGCAGTGTTTGGAAACAACGCAGAAGATCCAAGGAAGCTGTACACTAGTGAACTGCTCATGTCTACTTTGCAAGAGGCATTAACAACGGATAAAGCGAGAGGCGAAACAGAGGATGAAGTCAAATTGTTTCCAGCATTCCCGGGTTGTATGAATGATGCCAACCATGTTCAACTTGGAGGAATCAAACGGAGAAGAGTGAACAATAACATTGTATGACATCGTATGACAACGAGAGCTGCGTCGCTGATGATCGGCCAATTTAGATAAAACAACCTGTATGAAAGGAATAAACGATGGTTAAAGTAAATCCCTTATTTAATGGTTTAACATAAAATGCAAGTAAACATTTTGCTGAATTATATACATATCTATGGCTTATCCCGGAGTTTTTAAAGCTCGCAAACTCCAAACGATAAAATGACGTTAATCAAGAGATAGAGGGTGTCTCCGATTTCTCTTCACTTCTTTTTAGAGAACCACTTGTGAGGGACTGGGAATAGCAAATCACTTCTCTGGACTTAGTGAATGAATTCAATCTAGTTTGCCAAACAAGTTTGTCAAGTTTAACCTGTCTTATGTTATTTCTTCTCTTTTTCATGAATTTTTACGACGTTGTACAACTCGTGATCAGAAATTGTATTTCGCGCGCTCTGACGGTTACACACACAATAATAAATCAAGCTAACATGTCAATTTGAGCGAAAAACATTGGTTTAAATGCATGACTAAAGAACAACACTGCTGTCCTATCATCAGCTTAATAAAAAATTCCTGTGATTAAGAGTGCAACTGAAAGAACAGCAGTCGAATAAGTTTCCCATAACAACATTTCCACTGAAAGTTATTAAGCATTACAAAATCGGCCACTTAAATTTTTGTCATATTTTTCAAGCGCTTTTTTTGAAGAAATATCGGTGAATTCTCGGAATTTTCTGAATCTCTTCTACAGGTAATTGTTTCTTTCTAAGTAAGCATCCATAGCTTGACTGGTTTAGTCATTTCAAAATAAAAAGAATACAGAAGGTTTACGAAATTAAGATTAACGAACAGTCATCAGCTAATTTCGTAGAAAAGGTAGTGGTTATTCATCGTGGTGAATAACAATAAAAGCTAAGTTTTTCGTCTTCTTCAGGCATGAGGTCGACTGGTCATGCGTGATGTTATGAAGCATGATGCTTTGCTGTGATTAGTTGTTTTTCAACAGCTCTGATTGGTGCATTGCGATCCTTGCTGTTCACTTAGTGATTTGCTCCCTCGGCGGTCTGCTGTCGCACGGCTCTCCTGTTGTTTGATCGTGGGCATCTACGCTTCTGGAATTTCTCTCTCACCATCCCTGTTGATGTTGTTAGGGTGAAGTCACGATCAATAAACTTTACTTTGTTCCAGGGGGGCTTGTATCCGGTGTTTTGGGCATGCTCTGAAACAGCGGAGGTCTCGATACCGGCGAGCAGGCGTTAGCGTGATGCTGTTTGCAAGGCTTGGATCGTTCTCGACTTTCTGCAGTGCGGCTTCTACGACGGCGTCGATAGGAACGTTGGTAAACAGCGATTCTACGTCGAAAGATACCATGATCTCGTTGTCTAGGATCGTTTCATTGCTGACGGTGGATACGAGGTGGGCTGAACTTGTTACCGTGTACTCTGACTTTCCTGTTAAAGGAGACAAGATATTGGCTAAGTAAGCGGATAAATCATATGCACCTTTGCATATGATTTCCTTAGCCAGACCGCACCACGCTAACGCTTGCTCAGGTCGCTGACCTTTTGATGTCATATCGAGATTCACGTACTTCCAGTATAACAAATCGATTTACGAGCAAAAAGACGGCGCCACTGCACAGTGTTCACAGTGTTATCTGTTCTGGTTTCTAATGGTTATCCTTTTTCTTTCTTGCAGAAACTAACCAAGATCGGAAAACCGAACAACAGTGCCGAACCCACCAACGAGTTCAAAGCGACTACGGTTTTACCTTATGTCAAAGGTCTGTCCGAACAGCTTTGCCATTGCCTACAACAACATGGCGTATGCGCTGTTGTCAAGTCGGAGACTACGCTAAGATCTCAGTTAGTACGATCAAAAGACTTTCTCGACACGGCTAAACAAGATGGCGTAGTTTGCAGGATTCCCTATGAATGCGGCGATGTGTACATCGGAGAGACTGGAGACCTATGCAAGACAGAATTAAGGAGCACGATTGAGACATTCGACTCGCCCGTACCGAGACCTCTGCCGTTTCAGAGCATGCCCAAAACACCGGACACAAGCCACTCTGCAACAAAGTAAAGTTTATTGATCGTGACCCTTATTACTACACGCGCAGGGTCAAAGAGGCAATTCATATAAGACCTCACCCTAACAACATCAACAGGGATAGCGAGATAGAAATTCCTGAATCGTAGATGCCCACGATCAAAAAACACAACAGCAGGAGAGCCATGCGACAGCGGACCGCCGAGGGAGCAAACCACTCAGTGACTAGCAAGGATCGAAATGCACTAATCAGAGTTGTTGAAAAAAACAACTAATCACAGCAGAGCATCATGCTTTATAAGAACACGCATTACCAGTCGACCTCATCGCCTGAAGAAGACTAGCAGTATGCAGTCGAAACGTCGCAATCTACATCACACGTGACTACATCGTGAGAATTCATTAACTATTTAATAATACGTTGTCAGAAATAAGAGTCGCAATCAAATATGATTGGATTATGAACCCTGACTCGTAAAAAAACTCCTCACAACTTTTAACACCAAGCAGGTCATCTTGACCTATATTTCATAAGTTACCTTAATCTTTCCTAGGCGCACTGTTTCCTAAATTTGGTGTTCGCAAAGATTTTCCTTTCACTTTAAATTGCGAGTAACCTTATTATTAAGGATGAAAGAGTCCGTCTATAATGTTTTATCATCACTCGTTGTTATTGAGGTAATAATCTCCATCGCTGCGGCCTACAGATTACACATGGAGAGTAAAAGTAAGCGATACTATTTTGAATATTCCTGTGAAGCTTTCATTTATTAAGAGATATCATAAATTAGGAGCGCTGAGCATTATCAAGACAGTTTTCCAATCCAAACTTTCTCTCTTAAAAAGGCAAATCCATTTTAGCGCCAACAACAATTCCAAATTGAGTTATGCTAAAAAAGTAAGATAACCAAGAGAAGATTTCTGAAATGTCAGATGAAGAGGGTTTAGTGTAATAGAACACGTGCTAGGATCATATCAGCTCGATATCTTACGCTAAAGGCATTCGCTGTTCATTAGGTTTCTTTTTGTTTATAATGCTTCCATTTAAAATGAAATTCCTTTACCACTGCTGAACAAAATAATTGCAACAGGTAGAGGAGCAATCATCAATCAGTGAATCTCTCGGGCCACTGATGTATCTCTGAGAAGCCAACATCGGCTAACTACAATGAGGTTTTAAGTTATAAATACTCTCTTCTACGGACAATTAAACTATTTTTCGTTTGCGGTAGTTCTGTGCATGGTTTTGGTTCTTTTCAGTGAGTTGGACGCTCACAAGACTTCAATAGATAAGCTCATGATGATCAGCGAAAAAAATAAAAGGTGGAAAAGTAAGAATTACGATTCATCCCTGAAAAATATCCACAATTTATTTCGTTACCTTCTTATCCATGCACATTTTGGACTGATGATATTCAACGCATCTGTACGACAGCTACAATCATTAACGTCCATCTGCTTTGTTTACTGAGAAGTTTGGATAAAAGTCTTGAATAACTTGTGTGATATACTTGCTGACAATCTTTTCTGTTCAATTAGTTTTAAGTGAGCATAGTTCCCGAAAAAGAATCCGCATTTTTTGACATTGAAGCTGTAAAACTGTCAGCTTACGTTCGTTTTTGTATGTCCTGTTGGTCCATCCGACGATATTCGGCGATATTTGATTAGTGCGAGTTGCTCTGTAAGACATAAAGCTTCGTTCTGTCAATATGTTGTCTCTGGTACAAGTGTGACTTCTCAGGTCTCAATTTTACTTCGTCAGGCGCCAATGGTCGTGCAGTCCTAAGAAACAGCACTGAGCAAGAGGAAAACCATATCAAATTATTCCGGAGATCTGTTCATGATCCTTACCAGGCTTGCTTCAGACAATTCTTTGTAAATAACCAACCTCCAGCAGGTCTCCGAAAAAATCTGAACACCATAAGATACATCTGCCAACAAATAGCAGGTAGTCAAGATGTCTTTTACGCCACAATGTTCGATGAAAATCAGGGAATTGCGGTGTATGCCGGGTACAAGTTGGATCAAGGAACAATTAACTTTGGTCAGGCGCCAGGGGGAACAAGAGGATGGAAGAGAGAACCAGGTAGGGATGAAGGAACTATCGTTGAGAAAAATAATTGCTCAAGGTGTAGGATTCTTTTTGCAAATTGTGACGATCCAATACATTGAATTTTTTGAGGAATAGGGATTGGAAATACCCCCCCCCCCCCCCATCTCTCGCGTCCTTCTTCGGTCTATTATCGCCCATGATCTGTGAATATCTGACTTGACAGTAGGGAGGGTGCCCCTGGCATTTTGACGTTGAAAGGTTATAGCTCTAAACACTTAATCTGCCAAAATAAGAGGATCTTAAATGTTCGTTCGTGAAACGTAAAACTGTAATTTTGATAAATACAGTTACCTGGATGACATTGTTACCATCACATGAAAAGATATAAGTGCAATGTTTACTCATGTTTTTGGAGCAAGCCGAACTTAGGTATGATAAAATGAAATATCAAAATTGACTCTTTAAGGTATACTGAGGCAAGGCAGCGACAACATTTACCAGAATCAACCGTTTCAAAAGGGTCACTTAGTCCCAGCAGAAACTTACTCGAGCTCTGAAGAGCGCTTATGCTCAACCTACAGACACACAAACGCCGTTCCACAAGTAGGAGCTTTTAACGGCGGTCAGTGGTCCCAGTATGAAAGGAGAATACGAATTTATGCCCAAAACACCTGTGTGCAGAACAATGGAGTGCTCTTTCTGTTAACTGGCACTTCTTTCGTTCAGGTTCAGAACAACCAATTGCAAGTAACACCACTACATCCTAACCAACTAGGTCCAGTCCAAAATTACCCATCAATTACTATCCCCATTTCGATGTGGACCGCTGGTTGTTGCGTGGCTCCCAATGGCCAGGCAGAGAGTTTTGCGGTGATTGGAAATAACGATGCAAACCAGCTTCCCTTCATAAGTCAGATAAGCCTTGCCCAGCTTCAAAACATCCTCACAACCGATGTCACCCGAAGTGGCTTAGGTGGACCTGAAGTGAATCTGTTTCCAGGACTTGCAAACTGCGTGAGTAACAATGCTGCACAGCTTCCTCAAGCAGCAGCGGGTGGATAGAACAAAAAAAGAAAGTCATTTAAGAGTACGGCTATCGATCGTGGTGAAATAAATTATTATAAAGCATTTGTTGCTTGTCTTAATTTATAGTTTCTTCCCAAGTGCATACAAGACTTCCTCAGGCAATGGGTTCGACTTATTATGTGTTTCCTTAAACTAAGTGGGCACTATGCTCCGCTGTGATTGGCTGGTTTTAGTGTATTTCGAATATTTGTCCGCCTTCGTTTCGTTCTCCTGTTTTTGTATTACTTGATCCTTAGCATCGATTGCTCGAAAAAATTAGATACCACTGTTACTTGCTTTATATTAATCAATTTCCGGGTATTTACCGGGTTTCTTGGCCGCAGAAAAGTTTATTGCATATGGCAACCACAGAAGCTGAACGACAGCTCAGAATAAACGTATATTAATTTTAATATGCTACTCCCTTTTACCTTATGTCTTCCCTTTCCTAATTACCACTTAGATGGCCTGATAGCCGTTTACTATAGTCATAACTTATTCAAAGCTTTGCGTTGTTTATGATGTAAGGGTACAGTGATGATAACACAATAAAAAGTATTAAGAAGTATGAATTTGCAATGTAGATCGCAACAAACCTCATCTTTGTTCATAAAAGGCACAAAGGAACAAAGGAAATTAATATCTGGTTATGCAAACCTCACGATAAGTCAAAAACCAATAACTAAGATATTAAAAGTATCTTAACAGACACCAGCCTTGTTCTTGAAAAGTGATGTCTCGCTAGATTACTTTTGACGGATTCTTAAAAGGTTTCACCGGTGATTTTTCAATGCTAAAATTCCATTTTGGAGAATTTTTAAAAGAATTTTCATCAATAGTTCCAAGCTTCATTTAGCATTTTTTTTAACATTGCAATCTTAAGCAGGAAGGTTTAATTTCTTACTGATGGTGAAATTCATCATCTGAAGGAGATTCTCCTGACGACTGTCGCCAATGATTCATCGAAGTGTAATGTTTCAAGAGGCTTACAGCATTACGATAGGAGATGAGTTAGGTGAACTCGAGTCCCATTGGATTGGCATTTTCGGTGGAAAACCTAGATATCCTTTCTCATAATCTAATCGTACGCGGCGTTTTGTTTAAGTTTCGAGGAGGTTTCGTTACCTATTTATTGTTGAAAAAGTTTTGGAGAATTTCTCATTCTTGCGAACGATGAAGGAATCTGTCACGAAAGTTTTATCGTCTCTGATTGTTATTGTCTGGGTGTCATCAACTATGGAAACCCCTGAATGCAGGTTGAACAAGAGCCACAAGAAAAGTAAGAGGAGAAATTTGTTTTTTTTGTAGGAAGGAAATTTGTGAAGCTGCTGTTTCATGGCAAAATTTGCTTTGTGAAGATCTCTTAAACTTTGAATCTACATGTAACTATCATCGCCGAGTTATTCCAGGACACTGATTGAATTTCAGTGACATTTACTCTCTTGTTTTACTTTTAATTTATAGTTAAATATGGTTGGGATACTACCGGTTATAAACTTTCAATATTATTCTCATCTTTATTATTTGATGTTATAAGGTTCTATGAGGTATCACAATTTCCTACCACAACTTAATATTTTATGAAAATGGGAAAAAATTGTCCATCATTCAAGATCTGATTTTTATTTCATAACTGCTAGATATTAAGTAAATCTCTAGTAGCGAACTGCTTTTGTTCGTAGAAGAACGAAAAGACACCTTATTACGCAATTACCTGATTGACTTTTGATGAAAGGCAAAAACATACGCTCCCTCGTAATAATAATAACAAGTATCATTATATATTGTAGATATCAGGGTAATGAAGTCGTGACTATGATGATATCATTTCACTGCAATCACTGATTTCATATCACTTTTTGAATTGAGTTGTCCAATCAGAAAGACTTTCTTGCTGAGCCACTTTGATAATTTGTATTCTCATAATTAACGTTGACGCTAAATTGGATCGAAAAAGCTTTTTCTTTTAAGTTTTGTCAACCATCTTACACTGTTTACTTTCGCTCGTTTCTTACTTTACTCTCGACAATTCAGCGTAACCCGTTCTGTTTCACGATCTATCAACTCTTTTCCATTCTGACTTTAGGTTACAAAAATGTTACACTTACTAGATAAGGAGATCCACACCCATGTACGAAATTTAGTGCGGGTTGTCAAGGCTTGCACACTTTCTACAAAGATTCGTGGGCTCTGATTTCCTTTCAAACGTGGGTTACTTGACAATCATTTCCCTCATTCCCTTCGCGCTGGACGCCCTAGAAATACCTGTTTAGATACACCATTGTTCGCAGAATTGATTTTTTTTATTTCATGCAGCAATGCATCCTGCTACAATCTTCGAAGATACTTAAGCGTTGGCGAAATAACAACTTGCTTGATAAACAGCTAATAATATAACAAAATAACAAAATTACTTTTGAGCATAGAAACGCTTCACGGCAGTAAACCCATGAAGATAACGGACCCATATGTAACTTAATATTCATCTTTCAATAGGAAATGATTATTCAAACCGCACCAACAACAGATCTTACGAAGCCTTCATCGAGGATGATGCGCAGACTCGAGCAGTGCCTGCTCCACTCTTGGTCTTCACTAATCCTCACCAGCCTTGCTACACTCAATTTTTCGCTAATGGAATCCCACCCGTAGGTCTGCGAACGGGACACAATTTAGGGAATATAAAATATATTTGCCAGCAATTTAGTGGTGTAGTTTATTACGCAACGATGTTTGACGAAAGGCAAGGCATTGCTGTGTTCTCAGCCTACGTATTGACACCGACAAACGTGAATTTCAACACCAATAATCTTCAACGCCAGCCACATTGGAGGCGATCACAAGGTAAATACACGGAAGTTAAATGTAAAAGGTGATATTGGTCGGCTTTTCAGTAAGCAGGTCTCTCTCCCTGACCCCCACTCGTATCACCTCATTTTCTGATTTTCCCGCAAAAATGTGCTTTTTTTTTTCTTTTTATGTCTGTTCGTTCCTCCGGTCGTCCATACGTGTGTCTATCTGCCTGTCCACCTGTCAGTCTGTCTGTCTGCCGTCTGAGCGTCTGTCTGTCTCTCCATTTGTCCATCTGTCTGTCTACTGTACGAGTGTCTGCCTACTGTGTCTGTCTGCTGTCTGAGTGCCTGTCTGTCTCTCCATTTATCCATCTGTCTGTCTGCTTTCTGAAGAGGTTGGGTTTTTGTATGTCGGGAAAGACCTTGACGATACTTGATTACACTGTTTCCTGACCGTCCCATACTCTTCTGACAAATAGAGACTCGAAGTCGTCTGTCTTTGTGGCCATCTACCAGCCCGATTGTCTCGCGATTGGTAGGTCTATTTGTAAGTCCTTCTCTAGGTGTTGATATTTTCTCCATCTGTCCGTTCGTCTGTGCTGCCTTTCTGACTGCATGATGGCGTCTGTTGGAGAACTAACCTAATCAGTAACTGTATCCTCACATTCAAGGTATAGGCAAACATGGAAGCACTCCAATATATCAAACTCAGGGTCAGCAAATCGACAAAGGTCACCTCGTCCCTGGGGCCACATACTCCAGCACTAGAGACAGCGCTTGTTCCACTTATGTCTACACCAACGCTGTACCCCAATATCGTACCTTCAACCGCGGCTTATGGGCTCAGTTTGAGGGGAAGATACGAGTGTTCGCTCCGCAATGCACGGGCAATAACGGACGTTTGTACCTGTTGACAGGTACCTCGTTCCTTCACATTCAAACCACCGCTCCAGGAGTGAACGCACCTCCTGTGGCCCAGTTGGGTCCAGCAGGGAGGCGCAACGTTTGTCCAGCGATATCTATTCCAAATTCGATGTGGACCGCTGGCTGTTGTGTGTTTCCAGGTGGTGTGCGAAGCTTTGCAGTGTTTGGGAACAACGTACCAAACGCAGCGCAGAGCTTGACTCAGCAAATGCCCGTTGCATCACTAGAAAACATTTTATTGCAAGATGTTGTGCATCACGGCATGGGGGGACAACCGTTCAGCCTCTTTCCCGCATGGAATGGAGCTTGCTCACTGTCCCACAATAACGTAGTGCTATAAGAAATCGCCACGGCAATTGTAGTTGAAATATAGAGCGACTATTTATCTATTCGGAAATAAAACTGAAAAGAAAGTGAAGTAATAAAGTCACACAGACAACAGGAAAGCAAGATTAGGACTTGCCGTGTCGTATTTAGTACACCTCATTGCTTGCTTCATGTTAGAGGCAGTAAACGGGTCATCAAGTAAGTAAGTCACGGTGTTAAAAAATGTTGCTAATATCTATTCCCTGAAATAAATATCTAGAACGTTTCAATTCTCGCACTGATTGAAATTTTTGGGCCAAATTTGATCCAATTGCACATGTCCGACATTTGACCGCTGTGTTACGTCAATGACAATTGAAACTTCATGTTTTCTAAAACATTTTAATTATATACGTCTTTAAACAATTCAGGGTTTTATTCCTTTGATTTACGGGACTCGTCGCGTGGAATAGTCCAGGTCTATTTCCTTTCCTCCTCAAATCTCTACATTCAAGGCGAATTCTTCTCCCCTCGCGAACAGCAATACATATGAACCCAGCTTGGCAATCTTTCGAGGCCTTCTCTTTATCGTTGCATGCTAAAAGGATAGAAAAAAAAACGCGGTTTAATTGTGATGGTTAAGATCGCGGATGAAAATACAGGAACGATTGTATATATCTCGGCAGTCTATAACCCTTTACACCCAAACATCAGTATGCATATTCTCCATACTGTTCTCTATATATTTCCTGAGTAGCTGACAAGGAGAATTTGTTTAGCAATCAAGAGCTTCTAGGTGATCATTTCCTCTATTGTCATGATCATGATCTCAAATGAAAGAGTCAGCAGTATAATTGTCAGACGAAACTAGATGTTTGTCACTCTTAGGGTTAAAATTTTAGTCCTGTTTGTTAACAGAATGGTGAGTTTTAGATCCATGTTTGTTTCTAAATACGTGTGACTGAAAAGGTCAAGGGGTCACGTGACCAGACTCCAGCAGTCATGTTCGCCGTTTGCCGTCCACGTTTTATTTTCGGGCACAGCAGTTTCAGGTACTTGAGCTCCCTCAACGCCTCTTCTATTCCTGTTCGAAAGTGCTCACGTATGGCTTATAAGTATAAGTAAGGTGAGGTCTTTTCTTCATAACCAGGAGCCCATTATCCGGAGCTTCAATCTTCCATACTTACCCTCTGAGTCAACCCTGTCCCGTATCTTTTTTATTTATAGAAGCAATTCCCACGGGTTTTTTCGCGGGTGTTCACATAATAGCCAATCATAAGAGAGCTACACATGCAGGCCGCACGAACGTATTCAATAATGGCGAAAAGCGTTAACCATTTTTTTTCCGGGTAATGGGCTCCTGTCCTAACCAATCCGTTTGGAGCGCTGGGAAACCAATCTTTTAGCCACAGTTTGTGTTTGAAATGAAGGACCTCCATTTTTTGTGTAATTCAAGATGGCGGCGAACATGTTGTTTTTTTCAGTCGAAGGCCGACGTCGATCTAAAAAACTAAAAGTCTCAAAACTTTTAACTTCTGACCACCAATTGCTAACTGGTTTTGTGTTTGCGGTAATCACACCAAACGGGGATCTAAAACTCTCTAAAAGCATCGTTTACGATACTTCGTAAAGGCACATCGTTGGAACTCTTTTCACCTAGATGAAAAAAAAAAAAAAACAGTGAATAGCAAATTAAAATTGTTATAAATTATATATATATATATATATATATATATATATATATATATATATATGTCCACTGACATCATTTTGTGAGCAATTTGTTGTCTTCTTTCGCTCTGTGGAAGAGGAAAAGTTAAGGACCGTTCGTTATATATCTTATCGCCAAGGGAGGGGGGGAGGTGGGTTCCAGGACCTTTAATGGTCTTTTGCCCTCCCTCCTCCCCTTATTGGCGGTCAGTTTTCAGTTTTCTACATTCCCCCCCTTTGACACGATATGAATAAAACGTAAGTAGTAAACTGGTGTACGTGCACCAAAATTACCATAAACGTCTTAACCTGTAAACTCCCAAATTCTCATTAGTAATTCTCCTTACTGTCTGCCACATAGTTTTTGTGATGTTAGTTTGGAGAATTTGGTGTTGGATCAACTAATAATCCCCTAATAAATATTTCTCTTTATTCCCATTACCTGTTTCCTTGATATTGTATTGATATTGTTAGGAGAAGTTTTATCTTGGTCACCCATGGTAGTTAAAGGGTCAAAAGCCCTTCAGAAATTCCACGATGATTACCAGAGGTTTGAGGAAAAAGCTTTTCCATGCGGAAAACGTGCGAAAAGAAAACGATTTATTTACAATCTTGCGAGAAACGCACGTTCGTGCGTAGGCGTTAAGGGCTTTTCAACTTTTTTCCGTACTCTCGCGATTTCGATTTGTGTCATGGCATACGCCTTTGAAAAAACCTGGAATTTGATATGGAACTACGTTTAAGGTGTTTTTATATTGTCGTGTAAGTTTTGCCGTACGCAAAACGTGCGTGAAAGGATAAGAGTTAAGTAAATAGGTCTGGGAAGTATTAGAGAAGATGCTTAGAATGAAATGGGAGAGGATGAATTAAAATATTGTACAATTGTTCACCGAAGTGGAGGTGAATAGTACTTGCAGTTTGCTTCCGAACTAGCCAATTAGCACGCGTGAAAATCACTGAGTGGTATATACTAAGATCAAGTACTGCTATCGGATAGTCAATGTAGGTAAATGCATGAGAAAAAAAACCATAAGAGTACAATTATTGCTCTGACAACTTCAAAAGGAAATATTTCAAACTCTGGGTTCAACAGTATTATGATGTATTATTGTGTTAAAGACCGTTGCCCGACAATCAAGCACTGTGAAACCTGTGCCAAATTTATCATAACAGCCGACTGACAGCCAGGGAAAAAAAAGAATGATTGGCGTAAAATTATCACCACAGTCAAATACAGTAGGAAATGCACGTTTGAGTCACGTCGCGGTTGGTTTCTTTCATTTATTTCTAAAGTTGAAGCTCACCCATAAGGTTCATTTTAAAAATCATATGATGAAAATCTTTCGGAAATAAGGAACCAGTTAGTGTCATGTTTTTTAAAAGATCATTGTAACTGGTTGTTATCTTATTGTTCTGCGAAAGTGTATGACTTTTTTCCCAATACCACGAACCCATAGAGGGGAAAGGAGAATTAAGGAAAACCATTTTGGGTGTTAGCGATAATTTTTTAAACTACACAGAAGGTTAAGTAGGATTCTCAGCCTGAATGCGACTTAACCTGACGTAAGCGGCCTTTTTTTATTTTATCTGGTTTGTAGCTTATATTCTTATAGAATGTCACGAGCGCCCGCCTGGCAGCACGTGTTAATACTGATCTCCGGAAAATCTTGGATTTTACTCATTATTTCTACGCAAAAGAACCCTGTTGTATGAGAAGTGTTCTCCAGTATGGCAGCCATCTATACGAGCTCCTTCCTAAGGTCTTTATCTTCCTCAATCCAAACTAACAACCGTCTTGCACCAGACTTATGACAACGCTTGACCTCCCTTGGTCTATCTAGAGTTAAGCCTACACGTCGTGGCCTTCGTGGTGGTAACAGGAGGAGGCAAGTCCTACCGAGACCCGGTACGGTGCTGGAATCTTCCATGGGACAGCCCTTGTCCAGCTATGGCAGTTTTCTAGCCGACTTCCCTGGCGAAAAGGTAAACCTCAATGGCGAGAGTAATTTACATACTGCTCCGTCTTCCACATTAAATATTCAGATTGACACCTTACAGCGTGTTGGAATAAACAACGGTTCCATTCCTGTGATCAAGCCTCGAAATCGCCTGCGGGACCCGCCTTCTGGTCCCCAGCGCCCCCCGGGCGTGCGCGGGCGAAACCTTTCACGTTTTGCCCCTACAATTCTATCGAATCAGAGGAAAGAAAACTCAGTGTTTGGCCTTAGTGCACTACTCGCTAACACCATGTCACTAGCACCCAAGATTGACGAGGTTCGTTCTGTTGTCCTGGATCTAAAACCTAATTTAGGGTTCTTTACCGAGACGTGGTTAAGAGAGACAATCTGTGACTCACTGCTGCAGATCCCAGGCTACTCATTTATCCATCGTGACCGCACCACAGACCATCACGGCGGTGTTGGCCTCTACATCGAGAATTCTATCAAATTCAAGCACCTAGAAAAACTGTCGGATCCTGACATCGAGGCACTGTGGGCGTGGCTACGACCCAGCCGACTTCCACGCGGAGTTCTCTGTATCGTCGCGGGTGTCATATACCATCCACACTTCAACAACAGCATCAGAGATGCAGCACTTGTGAACTATCTGTCTGCATCCCTCACTTCTTTGGAAGGAGAGTACTCCAGTTGCGGTTTCGTGTTGTGCGGCGATTTCAACCGCCTAAATACTCGCCGTTTGACCACCCAATTCAAGCTGGAGCAACTAGTAGATAAGCCCACAAGGGGTGACCAAATCTTGGACTTATTGCTTACTAACCTTCCACAGCTCTACGACTCAAACGCTGTGCAAACCTTTCCCCCCTTTGGCATGTCTGACCACAATGTTGTCTTAGTGAAACCCAAAGCGAGACCCAAGGGCAACGGTTGCAGTATAAGAACCACGGCAAGGCGAGACTCACGACCAAGTAGAAAGTTGGAACTCGGACGCTATCTCTCGTCCATTGACTGGTCTCCAGTTAATGGAGATGACTGTGAGGCTAGGTTAAGCATGTTCGTTGACATAATTCAGATTGGTATGGATCACATCATGCCGGTTAAGCACTTCAAGACACACGTTAATGATGCGCCATGGATCACCGCAGAGTTTAAAAACCTTATCAAGCTGCGCCAGCAAGCGTTCAACAAGGGAGATAAGGACGCCTTTAGCCGCTACCGCAACATCGTCAACCGCGAGCGGAAATCTCTTCGCGGCAAGTACTTTGCTAGCAAAGTTGACCATCTCAAGTCCACCAAGCCCTCTCAGTGGTGGAACGCTGTCAAACGGGTCGCAGGAATGGTCCCCTGCTCCAGATCTGAGTCTTTTCTTTCCAGCTTACATTTGGATGGCGATTTGAGCGAACTTGAAATAGCCAACAAAATTAACTCAGCCTTTCTTGCTCAAATGGAAAACTTTCAGCCATTAATGCCAATCGCAGCCCACGAGGATGAACCCTATGTGTTGTCTGTATCTGAGTCTGCAGTCTTGGCTGCTTTGAAGCAATTACACCCGCGTAAAGCAGCCGGACCTGACTGTGTTCCTAATTGGCTCCTGCGAGAGTATGCAGAGGTTCTTGTTGAACTCGTTACGGCTATACTCAACTCCAGCTATAAAGAGCAAAAGCTGCCCTCGCCGTGGAAGCTAGCTGACGTTGTACCGCTACCCAAACAGAAGCCTGTTGGAGACCCAAGTAAGCATCTGCGGCCCATTTCCCTGACCCCCACCATCTCGAAACTCGCGGAAGACTTCGTTGTAGCCACTCATGTTGGTCCCGCAGTTCTCAAGAAGATCGACTATGATCAGTATGGCGGCATCCCCGAATCCTCCACCTCATTCGCCCTGATCTCGATGTTTCACCTCTGGTCACAGGCTACAGATGGGACAGGGGCAGCCGTCAGGGTCGTGCTATTTGACTATCGAAAGGCATTTGATCTCATTGATCATACGATCCTCGTTGCCAAGATCAATGGTCTTGACATGCCACGCAGCATCACATACCTGCAATGACACAAACCAAACACAAAACAAGGCAAAGAACAGCAACAAGCTTCATCGTGAGTTCTGTCTTCTCGCTGATAGCAGTGTCTTCTTCTCAACTTCTCTGCGAAAAGAGAAAAAAATGCTGTTTATGCTAGTTCAATGATAAATCTGATAAAGTTATATTCGCATATCATATGAATCATTCATCGAATTACATATCCATGATGTAATGCATTTTTACCTATGAAGGCCACTTCAGTCCTCAGGCTATTTTCAACCCATTGTTTTTATGATGTTTTCCGATGGGGTGATGGCCCAAGGGGTACTTTTACGGGTAACGATTAAAATTTGGCCATTTGACAACTTCCAGGTAATTATCTACCCGTTTCGATTAAAGAAAGAATTTTAAGGCTGACTATTTTTACGACAAAGTATACGCCTAACTGCTAAATTGTTTTGGCCCTTTTATGGCAAACGGGTATCCCCGTTTACACCCTAACATTAGTATGCATATTCTCCCTACTGTTCTCTATAAATTTCCTAAGGAGCTGACAAGGAGAATTTGTTTAACAATCAAGAGCTCTACGTGATCATTTCCTCTTTTCTCACGATCATGATCTCAAATGAATGCTATGAGCGCTCCTCTCGACTTCCCGTCGAAAAAAATCCTTCTTCTATTTTTTGCCCATGAAAAGGGTTTAAGACACGTGCTTAAAAAAATCGTTTAGGTGTTCTCAAATTCTTTTTTATACGTCGCCACAAGCCAAACATCATTTTTGGCTGGACCACCCGTGTGTTAAAAGACAAAATTGGCATCTAGCAAGAATTTCCATAATGGGTGATTTTTGACTTATTTGAACGTGAAGATAAATGGAAATAACATATTAGCATGAGCCATTCCGTAAACATTGTAATGAGCCAGTTGATCATTTCTTATTCCTTTTGGCGGTCTTATCTAGCAGATAGAGTTTGGTTACCTTTTCCTTATTATGATTGTGAATTTGACATGGAGACAGATGTTTTTGCGTAAACTGCGGTTTGCGGCTAGTTACCGGTATATTTTCATTATGTTGCTGAGAAAAATAATTAAGTACCAAGAAAATGACTCTACCCTATAAAATCGATCCCGTACAGGAATTTCCCGGAAATAACCCCTTTTATACTTTTATCCACTTAACACCCTCGTTTTTAGGTCAAATCCATGTCGAATTCCCGATCGGGAAAATAGTTTTTAGTTTTTGCCCTTTTTCTTAGAGATGATTTAAGGTGTAAACGTGAAGTAGTTTCATCTGCCGCACTGAATTTGTAATTATATAACTTATGCAAATAGCACGTACTTTTCTTAGGGGCAGTACCTTGAATACGCCATTTCTTCTTCGAATTTTGTGTTTACTCTACTGTTATGTAACAACCTTTAAGTACAATTTTCTTTTAAGATACCTTTTCAAGCATGATTTTAATTCTGTTACTAAGTTTATTAGAATTTTTATATCATCAATCTTGCTTCTGTTCTAGCCGATCTTAATCATAAATGTAAGAAATTTAAGGTAGAAAATGCTTTTGTAACAGCGTAAACAACTCGAAGACGCAAACTAATTATGCAGGGTCTTGTCGTACGTAACTTAACGTGATTCGCTGATTGAGATAGAATGATGACGATGGAAGAAGATTGACAGCTTCGAAGTGTCACCTTTAGTGCCGCCTTTATAGGCTGGTGCACAGCATCTTTCAATCAGAGAATATAGCAAAATAGAGCAGTGTGGACTTATGTCGAAAGGAATAAGCTGAACTGTGGTGAATAAGGTCCAGACTGGGCTACACCCACTCATTGCTTGCTTCATGTCAGAGGCAGTAAACAGGTCATCAAGTAAGTAAGTCACGGTCTTAAAAAATGTTGCTAATATCTTTTTCCCAAAATAAATATCTAGAACGTTTCGATCAAGTTTTATTCTCGCACTGTTTGAAGTTTTGGGCTGGAGATTGGGGCGAGGAAGCCAAATTTGATCCAATTGCACATCTCCGACATTTGACTGCTGTGTTGCGTCAAGGACAATTGAAATTTCATGATTTCTAAATCACTTTAATTATTTAAACAATTTAGCGTTTTATTTCTTTGATTTACGGGAGTCGTCGCGTGGAATTGTATACCCAGGCTGATCGGCGCTCTTCCCCCGAGGTACACATATAAGGCGACTTCTTCTTCTCTTCCCAATAACAGCCATACATTTGGTCCAAGCTGGGCAATTTTTCAAGGCCTTTTCTCTATCGTTGCATTCTAAAAGGATAGAAAAAAAACCAACAACAAGGCGCGCAGTTTAAATGTGATGGTTACGATCGCGGATGAAAATACAGGAACGATTGTATATATCTCGGCAGTCTATAAACCCTTGACACCCGAACATTAGTATCCATGTTTGATTCTGAATACGTGTGACCGCAAACGTCTAGGGGTCACGTGACCAGACTCTAGCGGTCATGTTCGCCGTTTGACGTCCACCTTTTATTTTCGGGCAAGGCGGCTTCAGGTACTTGAGTTCCCTCGACGGTTTTTGTCTTCCTGTTCGATAGTGCTCGCCTATGGCCTATAAGAATATAAGTGAGGTGAAGTCTTTTCTTCATAACCAAGAGCCCATTATCCGGAGCTTCAATCTTCCATACTTACCCTCTGCGTCAACCCTGTCCCGTATCTTTTTATTTTGAGGAGCGCCTTCCACGGGGTTTTTCGTGGGTGTTTACTTAGTAGCCAATGATAAGAGAGCCGTGGTCCTCTATTGTTTATGTCACATGCAGGCCACACGATAGTCCCTTAATAATGGCGAAGAGGGCGGAAAATTTCCATTTTTTTTTTCTTTTTAATGGTGTTGTGCAAACGTCAGCGTAGTTTTGCGGGAAATTAAAGAGCCTCCCAAGTGTCTTAGTTCTGAAAATAAAAAGATACGGGACAGGATTGATTCAAGGGTACAACTGGTATGGATGCTCCGAGTAATGGGCTCCTGTTACAACCAATCCGTTTGGAAGGCTGGGAACCAATCTTTCAGCCACAGTTTGTGTTTGAGATAAAGGACCTCCATTTTCTGTGTAATTCAAGATGGCAGCGAACATGTTGACTTTTCCAGTCGAAAGCCGATGTCGATCTAAAAAGTTGAAAGTCTCAAAACTTATATTTTCTAACCAGAATTTCGAACAGGTTTTACGTTTGCGGTAATCACACCAGACGTGGATCTAAAACTCTAAAAGTAGTGTTTATGATACCTCGTAAAGGCGCATCGCTGGAACTCTCTTCACCTAGATGGAAAAAAAAACACCAGTGAATGCTAAATTAAAAAAATTATATATATAAAACCATTGACGTCATTTTGAGAGCGAGCTGTCTTCTTTCGCTCTATGGAAGAGGAAAATCTGGACCAGTTAAGAACCTTTCGTTATGAATTTTATCGCCAAGGGAGGGGGGGAGGTGGGTTCCAGGACCTATAATGGTCTTATTGCCCTCCCCCCTCCCCTTATTGGCGGTCAGTTTTCTACAGTCCTCCCTTTAGACACGATCTGAATAAAACGTAAGCAGTAAACTGGTGTAGGTGCACCCAAATTATCAGAAACGTCTTAACCCGTAAACTCCCAGATTCTCATTAGTAATTCTCGTTACTGTCTGCCACATATTTTTGTGATGTTACTTTGGAGGATTTGGTGTTGGATCAACTAATAATCCCCTAATAAATATTTTTCTTTATTCTCATCACCTGTCTACTTGATATCGTATTGATATTGTAAGGAGAAGTTTTGTCTTGGTCACTGATGGTAGTTAAAGGGTTAAAAGGTCTTCAGACTTTCCACAATGATTACCAGAGGTTTGAGGAGAAAGCTTTTCCATGCGGAAAACGTGCGAAAAAGAAAACGTTTTATTTACGAACTTGCGAGAAACGCACGCTCGTGGGTAGGTGCTAAAGGCTTTTCAACCTTTTTCCGTACTCTCGCGATTTCGATTAGTGCAAATGGCATGCGCTTTTTTAAAAAGACATGGAATTTGAAATGGAACTACGTTTAAGGTGTCGCGTAAGTATTTTTGCCGTACGTAAAACGTGCGTGAAAGGATAAGAGTTAAGTAAAAAAAGATCTGGGCAGTATTAGATGAGTAGATGCTTGGAATGAAATGGGAGAGGATGAATCAAAATATTGTATAATTATTCACCGAAGTGGAGGTGAATAGTACTTGCAGTTCGCTTCCGAACTAGCCAATTAGCGCGCGTGAAAATCACTATTCACTTGAGTGGTATATACTAAGATCAAGTACTGCTATCGGATAGTCAATATAGGTAAATGCATGAGAAAAAAACCATAAGAGTACAATTTTGCTCTTACAACTTCAAAAGGAAATATTTCAAACTCTGAGTTCAACAGTATTATGATGATTAAGGACCGGTGCCCAACAATCAGGCGCTATGAAATCTGTACCAAAGTTATCACAACAGCCGACTGACAACCAGGGAAAAAAAAGGAATTATTGACGTAAAATTATCGTCACAGTTAAATATAGTAGGAAATGCACGTTTGAGTCACGTTGCAGTTGGTTTCTTTCATTTATTTCTAAAATTGAAGCTCACCTATAGGGTTCATTTTTAAAATCATATGATGAAAACCTTTCGGAAATAAGGAACCAGTTAGTGTCGTGTTTTTTAAAAGATCATTGTAATTGGTTGTTATCTCATTGTTCTGCGAAAGTGTGTGATTTTTTTTTTCCAATACGACAAACCCAGAGAGGGGAAAGGAGAAGGAAAACCATTTTGGGTGTTAGCGATCATTTTTTAGACTACACAGATGGTTAAGTAGGATTTTCAGTCTGAATGCGATTTAACCTGACTCAGGCGGCTTTTTTTATGTTATCTAGTTTGTAGCTTATATTCTTATAGACCTTTCGACCAGTTTTATAAAACTCGAATACATTTTTATTCTAATGACGGTACTTTTAGGATTGAGGGCGACTAATCCATCAGTTAAATTACTGTTGTGTGTTACCCTCCTTAAATAAGTTTGTTATTATTATTATTATTATCATTATTATTATTATTCAAAAGCACACATACCTGCGATGATACAAACCAAACAGAAAACAAGGCAAAGAACAGCAACGACCTTCATCGTGAGTTCTGTCTTCTCACTGATAGCAGTGTCTTCTTCTCGACCTCTCTGCGAGGAGAAACAAATGCCGTTTATACTAGTTCAGTGATAAATCTGATAAAGTTATATTTGCATATCATATGAATCATTCATCGAATTACATGTCTATTAGGTAATACATTTTTACCTATGAAGGCCCCTTGAGTCCTCAGGCTATTTTCAACCCATTGTTTTTATGATGTTTCCGATGGGGTGATGGCCCGAGGGGTACTTTTACGGGTAACGATTAAAATTTGGCCATTTGACGACTTCCACCTAATTTTCTTCCTGTTTCGATTAAAGAAAGAATTTTAAGGCTGACTATTTTACGACAAAGTTTACGCCTAACGGCTAAATTATTTTGGCCCTTTTATTGCAAACGGTTATCCCCGTTTACACGCTAACATTAGTATGCATATTCTCCATACTGTTCTCTATAGATTTCATAAGGAGCTGACAAGGAGAATTTGTTTAACAATCAAGAGCTCTACCTGACCATTTCCTCTTTTCTCATGATCATGATCTCAAATGAATGCTATGAACGCTCCTCTCGACTTCCCGTCGAAAAAAATCTTTCTTCTATTTTTTGCCCATGAAATGGGTTTAGGACACGTGCTTAAAAAATCGTTTAGATGTTCTCAAATTCTTTTTTCTACGTCGCCACAAGCCAAACATCATTTTTGGCTGGACCACCCGTGTGTTAAAAGACAAAATTGGTATCTAGCAAGAATTTCCATAATGGGTGATTTTTGACTTATTTGAACGTGAAGATAAATGGAAATAATATATTAGCATGAGCCATTCCGTAAACATTGTAATGAGCCAATTGATCATTTCTTATTCCTTTTGGCGGTCTTATCTAACAGATAGAGTTTGGTCACCTTTTCCTTATTATGATTGTGAATTTGACATGGAGACAGATGTTTTTGCGTAAACTGCGGTTTGCGGCTAGTTACCGGTATATTTACATTATGTTGCTGAGAAAAATAATTAGGTACCAAGAAAATGACTCTACCCTATAAAATTGATCCCGTACAGGACTTTCCCGGAAATAACCCCCTTTTATACTTTTATCCACTTAACACCCTCGTTTTTAGGCTAAATCCATGTCCAATTCCCGAACAAGGAAATAGTTTTTAGTTGTTAACCTCTTTTTCTTAGAGATGATTTAAGGTGTAAACGTGAAGTACTTTCATCTGCCTCACTGAATTTGAATTATATGACTTATGCAAATAGCACGTAGTTTTCTTAGGGGCGGTACCTTGAATACGCCCTTTCTTCTTCGAATTTTGTGTTTACTCTGCTGTTATGTAACAACCTTCAAGTACAATTTTCTTTTAAGATAACTTTTCAAGTATGATTTTAATTCTGTTACTAAGTTTATTAGAATTTTTATATTATCAATCTTGCTTCTGTTCTGGCCGATCTTAATCATAAATATAAGAAATTTAAGGTAAAAAATGTTTTTGTAACAGCGTAGACAACTCGAAGACGCAAACTAATTATGCAGGGTCTGTCGTACGTAACTTAACGTGATTCGCTGATTGAGATAGAATGATGACGATGGAAGAAGATTGACAGCTTCGTAGTGTCACCTTTAGTGCTGCCTTTATAGGCTGGTGCACAGCATCTTTCAATCAGAGAATATAGCAAAATAGAGCAGTGTGGACTTATGTCGAATGGAATAAGCTGAACTGTGGTGAATAAGGTCCAGACTGGGCTAGACCCCGAAAGTAAGAATTGTACTCAGAGTTCAACCAGAAAATAAAGGAAATTCAACCGAGTGTTAGAGAGGAATTCTTCTGACACGTGTGGACAGCGATCGAAAGTGTAACACATTAATTTAAAATAATAACTTTCTATAACAGGTCTTGTTTTCCAAACCAATAACACTTGTGTTCTTTTCTATCTAAAAATTTCCAAGCCGGTCACTATTTGTTTCCCTTTGATTAATGTTAAACTAACTGTATGCCTATCTTATTTTTTTCATTCAAATTCTGAGCTATTGATATTTCCATATTTATTTCTTGTTACTTCAGTATGTCATGATGGTTGCTTACGAAGTGACGCCGTCCCACAAGAAAACACAATGAATAGGCGACGACTGAGTCTCGATGAGGTTTACCATAAGCCATAAAAGGGCTAAAACATTTGGCCGTTGCACGTGATAACTGGAAAATTCAAACCATTTGTCGTAAAAAAAATCAGCCTGCTCTAATTCCCAGAATAACATATGGATATAACAAATCACAACGGCAATTGTAATTGGAATATACAGCGACTATTTATCTGTCCAGAAAGAAAACTGAAAAGAAAGTGAAGTAACAAATTTACACAGACAACAGGAAAGCGAGATTAAGACTTGCCGTGTCGTATTTAGTACACCTCATGGCTTGTTTCATGTCAGAGGCAGTAAACGGGTCATCAAGTAAGTAAGTCACGGTCTTAAAAAATGTTGCTAATATCTCTTTCCTAAAATAAATATCTAGAACGTTTTCATCAAGTTTTATTCTCGCACTGGTTGAAATTTTGGGCTGGAGATTGGGGCGAGGAAACCAAATTTGATCCAATTGCACATCTCCGACATTTGACTGCTATGTTGCGTCAAGGACAATTAAAACTTCATGATTTCTAAAACACTTTAATTATTTACGTCTTTAAACAGTTTAGCGTTTTATTTATTTGATTTACGGGACTCGTCGCGTGGAACTGTGTACCCAGGCTGATCACCGCTCCTCCTCCTCGAAGGTACACATATAAGGCTACTTCTTCTTCTCTTCCCAATAACAGCCATACATTTGGTCCGAGCTGGGCAATTTTTCAAGGCCTTTTCTCTATCGTTGCATTCTAAAAGGATAGAAAAAAAACCAACAACAAGGCATGCAGTTTAAATGTGATGGTAACGATCGCGGATGAAAATACAGGAACGATTGTATATATCTCGGCAGTCTATAAACCCTTGACACCCGAACATTAGTATCCATGTTTTTTTCTGAATACGTGTGACAGCAGACGTCTAGGGGTCACGTGACCAGACTCCAGCGGTCATGTTCGCCGTTTGCCTTCCACCTTTTATTTTCGGGCAAGGCGGTTTCGGGTACTTGAGTTCCCTCGACGGTTTTTCTCTTCCTGTTCGATAGTGCTCGCGTATGGCCTATAAGAATATATGTGAGGTGACATCTTTTCTTTATAACCAGGAGCCCACTATCCGGAGCTTCAATCTTCCATACTTACCCTCTGAGTCAACCCTGTCCCGTATCTTTTTATTTTGAGAAGTGCCTTCCAACGGGTTTTTCGCGGGTGTTTACATAATACCCAATCATAAGAGAGCCGTGGTCCTCTATTGTTTATGTCACATGCAGGCCACACGATAGTCCTTTAATAATGGCGAAGAGGGTGGAAAATTTCCATTTTTTTTTTCTTTTTAATGGTGTTGTGCGAACGTCAGCGTGGTTTTGCGGGAAATTAAAGAGCCTCCCATGTGGGATAGTTCTAAAAAATAAAAAGATACGGGACAGGATTGACTCAAGGGTACAACTGGTATGGATGCTCCGGGTAATGGGCTCCTGTTACAACCAATCCGTTTGGAACGCTAGGAACCAATCTTTCAGCCACAGTTTGTGTTTGAGATAAAGGACCTCCATTTTCTGTGTAATTCAAGATGGCAGCGAACATGTTGACTTTTTCAGTCGAACACCGATGTCGATCTAAAAAGCTGAAAGTCTCAAAACTTCTATTTTCTAACCACAATTTCTAACAGGTTTTACGTTTGCGGTAATCACACCAAACGTGGATCTAAAACTCTCTAAAAGTAGCGTTCATGATACCTCGTAAAGGCGCATCGCTGGAACTCTCTTCACCTAGATGAAAAAAAAAAAATTGGTAAATGTAAAAAATTATATATATATATATTTAAAACCATTGACGTCATTTTGAGAGCGAGCTGTCTTCTTTCGCTCTGTGGAAGAGGAAAAAAATCTGGATCAGTTAAGAACCGTTCGATATATATATTATCGCCAAGGGAGGGGGGGAGGTGGGTTCCAGGATCTTTAATGGTCTTATTGCCTTCCCTCCTCCCCTTTTTTGCGGTCAGTTTTCTACAGTCCTCCCTTTAGACACGATCTGAATAAAACGTAAGTAGTAAACTGGTGTAGGTGCACCCAAATTACCAGAAACGTCTTGACCCGTAAACTCCCAAATTCTCATTAGTAATTCTCCTTACTGTCTGCCACATAGTTTTGTGATGTTACTTTGGAGAATTTGCTGTAGGATCAACTTATAATCCCCTAATAAGTATTTTCCTTTACTTTGTCTTCTTGATATCGTATTGATATTGTAAGGAGAAGTTTTATCTTGGTCACTCATGGTAGTTAAAGGGTTAAAAGGTCTTCAGACATTCCACAATGATTACCAGAGGTTTGAGGAGAAAGCTTTTCCATGCGGAAAACGTGCGAAAAGAAAACGTTTTATTTACGAACTTGCGAGAAAAACACGCTTGTGCGTAGGTGCTGAAGGCTTTTCAACCTTTTTCCGTACACTCGCGATTTCGATTAGTGCAAATGGCATACGCCTTTTTAAAAAAACCTGGAATTTGATATGGAACTACGTTTAAGGTGTTTTTATATTGTCGTGTAAGTTTTGCCGTACGTAAAACGTGCGTGAAAGAATATGAGTTAAGTAAATAGGTCTGGGCAGTATTAGAGGAGATGCTTGGAATGAAATGGGAGAGGATGAATAAAAATATTGTACGATTATTCACCGAAGTGGAGGTGAATAGTACTTGCAGTTTGCTTCCGAACTAGCCAATAAGCGCGCGTGAAAATCGCTATTCACTTGAGTGGTATATACTAAGATCAAGTACTGCTATTGGATAGTCAATATAGGTAAATGCATGAGAAAAAAAACCATAAGAGTACAATTATTGCTCTTACAAATTCAAAAGGAAATATTTCAAACTCTGGGTTCAATAGTATTGTGATGATTAAGGACCGGTGCCCGACAATCAGGCGCTGTGAAACCTGTACCAAAGTTATCATAACAGCCGACTGACAACTCGGAAAATAAAGGAATTATGGACGTAAAATTATCGTCACAGTCAAATATAGTAGGAAATGCACGTTTGAGTCACGTCGCGGTTGGTTTCTTTCAATTATTTCGAAAATTGAAGCTTACCTATAGGGTTCATTTTTAAAATCATATGATGAAAATCTTTCGGAAATAAGGAACCAGTTAGTGTCATGTTTTTTAAAAGATCATTGTAATAGGTTCTTATCTCATTGTTCTGCGAAAGTGTGTGATTTTTTTCCAATACGACAAACCCAGAGAGGGGAAAGGAGAAGGAAAGCCATTTTGGGTGTTATCGATCATTTTTTAGACTACACAGAAGGTTAAGTAGGATTTTCAGTCTGAATGCGATTTAACCTGACTCAAGCGGCTTTTTTCATTTTATCTAGTTTGTAGCTTATATTCTTATAGACCTTTCTAGCAGTTTTATAAAACTCGAATACATTTTTATTCTGATGATGGTACTTTTAGGATCGAGGACGACTAATTCATCAATTGAATTACTGTTGTGTGTTACCCTCCTTAAATAAATTTGTTATTATTATTATTATCATTATTATTATTCTAAAGCACACATACCTGCGATGATACTAACCAAACAGAAAACAAGGCAAAGAACAGCAACGAGCTTCATCATAAGTTCTGTCTTCTCGCTGATAGCAGTGTCTTCTTCTCAACCTCTCTGCGAAGAGAAACAAATGCTCTTTATGCTAGTTCAATGATAAGTCCAATAAAGTTATATTCGCATATCATATGAATCATTCATCGAATTACATGTCTATGAGGTAATGCATTTTTATCTACGAAGGCCCCTTGAGTCCTCAGGCTATTTTCAACCCATTGTTTTTAAGATGTTTTCCGATGGGGTGATGGCCCGAGGGGTACTTTTACGGGTAACGATTAATATTTGGCCATTTTACGACTTCCAGGTAATTTTCTTCCCGTTTCGATTAAAGAAAGAATTTTAAGGCTGACTATTTTTACGACAAAGTTAACGCCTAACGGCTAAATTGTTTTGGCCCTTTAACAGTTAACCCCGTTTACACCCTAACATTAGTATGCATAATCGCCGTACTGTTCTCTATACATTTCCTAAGAAGCTGACAAGGAGAATTTGTTTAACAATCAAGAGCTCTACGTGACTATTTCCTCTTTTCTCATGATCATGATCTCAAACGAATGCTATAAGCGCTCCTACCGACTTCCCTTCGAAAAAAATTGTTCTTTTATTTTTTGGCCAAGAAAGGGTTTAAGACTCGTGCTTAAAAAAATCGTTTAGGTGTTCTCAAAGTTTTTCTTCTGCGTCGCCACAAGCCAAACATCATTTTTGGCAGGACCACCCGTGTGGACAGCGATCGAAAGTGTAACACAATAACTTTCTATAACAAGTCTTGTTTTCCATACTAATAACACTTGTGTTCTTTTCTATCTAAAAAGTCGGTCACTATATGTTTCCCTTTGGTTTATGTTAAACTAACTGTATGCTTATCTTAATTTTTTTCATTCAAATTTCGGGCTATTGATATTTCCATATTTTTTTCTTGTTACTTCGATATGTCATAATGGTTGCTTACGACGTGACGCCGTCCCAAAAGACAACACAATGAATAGACGAAGACTGAGGGCCGTTGGACGTAATAACTGGCAAATTCAAACCATTTGTCGTAAAAATAGTCAGCCTGCTCAAATTCCCAGGATAACATATGGATATAACAAATCACAACGGCAATTGTAATTGGAATATAGAGTGACTATTTATCTGTCTAGAAAGAAAACTGAAAAGAAAATGAAGTAATAAATTTACACAGACAACAGGAAAGCAAGATTAGGACTTGCCGTGTCGTATTTAGTACACCTCATTGCTTGTTTCATGTCAGAAGCAGTAAACGGGTCATCAAGTAAGTAAGTCACGGTCTTAAAAAATGTTCCTAATATCTTTTTTCCTAAAATAAATATCCAGAACGTTTCGATCAAGTTTTATTTTCGCACTGTTTGAGAATTTGGACTACAGATTGTGATGAGGAAGCCAAAATTTGATCCAATTTTACATGTCCGACATTTGATCGCTGTGTTCCGTCAATGACAATTGAAACTTCATGTTTTCTAAGACACTTTAATTATTTACGTCTTTAAACAATTTAGCGTCTCATTCCTTTGATTTACGGGACTAGAATTGTATACCCAGGCCGATCCCCGCTCCTACTCTTAGGTACACATTGAAGGCGACTTCTTCTTCTCTTCCTAATAACAGCCATACATTTCTTCCCAGCTGCACAATGTTTAAAGGCCTTTTAGTTATCGTTGCATTCTAAAAAGGTAGAAAAAAAAACCAACAACAAGGCATGCAGTTTAAATGGGATGGTTACGATCGCGGATGAAAATACAGGAGCTATTGTATATATCTCGGCAGTCCATTAATCCTTGCCACCCTAACATTAGTATCCATATTTGTTTCTGAATACGTGTGACCGCAAACATCAAGGGTCGCGTGACCATACTCCAGCAGTCATGTTCGCCGTTTGCCGTCCACGTTTTATTTTCGGGCAAGGCAGTTTCAGGTACTTGAGCTCCCTCGACGCTTTTTCTCCTCCTGTGCGAAAGTGCTCACGTATGGCCTATAAAAATGTATCTGAGGTGAAGTCTTTTCTTCATAACCAGAAGCCCATTATCCGGAGCTTCAATCTTCCATAGTTATCCTCTGAGTCAACCCTGTCTTTTTTTTTTTCTTTTTCATGGAGTTGTGCGAACGTCAGCGTGGTTTCGCGGGAAATTAAAGAGTCCCCCACGTATCTTAGTTCTAAAAATAAAAAGATACGGGACAGGATTGACTCAAGGGTACAACCAGTATGGATGCTCCGGGTAATGGGCTTCTGTTACAACCAATAAGTTTGGGACGCTGGGAACCAATCTTTTGGACACAATTTGTGTTTGAAGTGAAGGACCTTTATTTTTTGTGTAATTCAAGCTGGCGGCGAACATGTTGACTTTTCAGTCGAAAGCTGACGTCGATCTAAAAAGCTGAAAGTCTCAAAACTTCTAACTTCTAACTACAAATTGCTAACTGGTTTTACGTTTGCGGTAATCACACCAAACGTGGATCTAAAACTCTCTAAAAGCATCATTTACGATACCTCGTAAATGCGCATCGCTGGAACTCTTTTCACCTAGATGAAAAAACACCAGTGAATAAGAAATTTAAAAAATTTTATAAAATATATATATATATATATGTTACCAAAAGGACGTAAAGACAGCAGAGTGGCAATAATTCTTAATAAAGAAACCACAACTTTTAGTTTGCAAGACATGTTTCGACATTCTTTTGTCATCTTCAGTTGTAAATGCGATTTTAACGGTTGTACATTTGAATTTATATGAAATTACGTTACAAATTACGTATTGTTTACGTACGATTTGAATATTAAATACGAAAAAACGTGACAAAGCACGTGCTAGATGGGGGAAGAAGGAGAAAAGAAAAATAATGATAATCATAAGAAAAATTATTATGATAACAGAATCAAAAGGAAAGAGACAGCTCTAGATGCTTCAATTGCTGATTAAGGATGGGTTTTTCCCACTTAATATGCAATGCCTCTTTGATCTTAATTTCGTATTTCGAAGCGGCAGAATCTAAAATGGTGAAACATTATGTACCACAAGAGTCGAGACAGGCCTTTGATGATTGTAGGTGCTTGTAAATGTGTGAAGTTTTTTCAGACAAGAGGTGCTCACGAACCCGTGAACAGATGTGGCGAGTGGTCTCACCAATATAACTGGCATTACAGCCAGCACACGAAAATTTATAAACGACACGCGAACGTAGACCTGGTGGTACTGAATCTTTCACACTGAACAAGTTTCTGAGCTTAAACGTATTGAAGACTAACTTAATATCTAAATCAGGTCTACAATAACGTTTCAGTAGTTGCCTTAACTTGGGTTGAGCGATGTCAGAAAACCGCCCAGACCTTCTTCGCATTATTTTAAACTTCCTTATGTTGGGCGGTTTTCTGACATCGCTCAAACCAAGTTAAGGCAACTACTGAAACGTTATTGTAGACCTGATTTAGATATTAAGTTAGTCTTCAATACGTTTAAGCTCAGAAACTTGTTCAGTGTGAAAGATTCAGTACCACCAGGTCTACGATCGCGTGTCGTTTATAAATTTTCGTGTGCTGGCTGTAATGCCAGTTATATTGGTGAGACCACTCGCCACATCTGTTCACGGGTTCGTGAGCACCTCTTGTCTGAAAAAACTTCACACATTTACAAGCACCTACAATCATCAAAGGCCTGTCTCGACTCTTGTGGTACAGAATGTTTCACCATTTTAGATTCTGCCGCTTCGAAATACGAAATTAAGATCAAAGAGGCATTGCATATTAAGTGGGAAAAACCCATCCTTAATCAGCAATTGAAGCATCTAGAGCTGTCTCTTTCCTTTTGATTCTGTTATCATAATAATTTTTCTTATGATTATCATTATTTTTCTTTTCTCCTTCTTCCCCCATCTAGCACGTGCTTTGTCACGTTTTTTCGTATTTAATATTCAAATCGTACGTAAACAATACGTAATTTGTAACGTAATTTCATATAAATTCAAATGTACAACCGTTAAAATCGCATTTACAACTGAAGATGACATAAGAATGTCGAAACATGTCTTGCAAACTAAAAGTTGTGGTTTCTTTATTAAGAAATATATATATGTCCATGGACATCATTTTGAGAGCGAGCTGTCTTTTTTCGCTCTGTGGAAGAGGAAAATCTGGATCAGTTAAGGACCGTTCGTTATATATTTTATCGCCAAGGGAGGGGGGGAAGTGGGTTCCAGGATCTATAATGGTCTTATTGCCCTCCCTCCTCCCCTTATTGGCGGTCAGTTTTCTACAGTCCCCCTCTTAGACACGATCTGAATAAAACGTAAGTAGTAAACTAGTGTAGGTGCACCCAAATTACCAGAAACGTCTTAACCCATAAACTCCCAAATTCTCATTAGTAATTCTCCTTACTGTCTGCCACATAGTTTTTGTGATGTTACTGTGGAGAATTTGGTGTTGGATCAACTAATAATTCCTTAATAAATATTTCTCTTTATTCTCATCACCTGTCTTCTTGATATCGTATTGATATTGTAAGGAGAAGTTTTGTCTTGGTCACTGATGGTAGTTAAAGGGTTAAAAAGGTCTTCAGACATTCCACAATGATTACCATAGGTTTGAGGAGAAAGCTTTTCTTGCGGAAAACGTGCGTAAAGAAAACGTTTTATTACAAACTTGCGAGAAACGCACGCTCATGCGTAGGTGTTGAAGGCTTTACAACTTTTTTCCGTACTCTCGCGATTTCGATTAGTGTGAATGGCATACCCCTTTTTAAAAAAAACGAAAGGAAGGATAGGAGTTAAGTAAATAGGTCTGGGCAGTATTAGAGGAGATGCTTGGAATAAAATGGGAGAGGATGAATCAAAATATTGTACAATTATTCACGGAAATGGAGGTGAATAATACTTGCAGTTTGCTTCCGAACTAGCAAATTAGCGCGCGTAAAAATCACTATTCACTTGAGTGGTATATACTAAGATCAAGTACTGCTATCGGATAGTCAATATAGGTAAATGCATGAGAAAAAAAAAACCATAAGAATACAATTATTGCTCTTACAACTTCAAAAGGAAATATTTCAAACTCTGGGTTCAAAAGTATTATGATGATTAAGGACCGGTGCCCGACAATCAGGCGCTGTGAAACCTGTACCAAAGTTATCATAACAGCCGACTGACAACCAGGAATTATGGGTGTAAAATTATCGTCACAGTCAAATAGGAAATAGGAAATGCAAGTTTGAGTCACTTCGCGGTTGGTTTCTTTCAATTATTTCTAAAATTGAAGCTCACCAATAAGGTTCATTTTTAAAATCATATGCTGAAAATCTTTCGGAAATAAGGAACCAGTTAGTGTCGTGTTTTTTAAAAGATCATTGTACTAGGTGGTTATCTCATTGTTCTGTAAAAGGATGTGATTTTTTTTCCCAATACGACAAACCCAGAGAAGGGAAAGGAGAAGGAAAACCATTTTGGGTGTTAGCGATCATTTTTTAGATTTAGGTTTTCTAGGTCTTATAGACCTTTCGACCAGTTTTTTAAAACTCGAATACATTTTTATTCTAATGATGGTACTTTTAGGATCGAGGGCGACTAATCCATCAGTTGAATTACTGTTGTGTATTACCCTCCTTAAATTTATTTGTTATACTAGTTCAATGATAAATCCAATAAAGTTATATTCATATATCGTATGAATCATTAATCGAGTTACATGTCTATAAGGTAATGCATTTTTACCTATGAAGGCCCATTGAGTCCTCAGGCTATTTTCAACCCATTGTTTTTATGATGTTTCCGATGAGGTGATGGCCCGAGGAGTACTTTTACGGGTAACGATTAAAATTTGGCCATTTGACGACTTCCAGGTAATTTTCTTCCCATTTCCATTAAAGAAAGAATTTTAAGGCTGACTATTTTTACGACAAAGTTTACGCCTAACGGCTAAATTGTTTTGGCCCTTTTACGGTTATCGGTGAACCCCCTTTATACCCTAACATTAGTATGCATATTCTCCATACTGTTCTCTATAGATTTCATAAGAAGCTGACAAGGAGAATTTGTTTAACAATCAAGAGCTCTACCTGATCATTTCCTCTTTTCTCATGGTCATGATCTCAAAAAAGGGTTTAGGACACGTGCTTATAAAAATCGTTTAGGTGTTCTCAAAGTCTTTTTTCTGCGTCGCCACAAGCCAAACATCATTTTTGGCTGGACCACCCGTGTGGACAGCGATCGAAAGTGTAACACATTAATTTATGAAATAATTCAAATAGTACGCGCGCTCTGATCGGCCAAAAAACATCTTCATGAGCGTATGTAAACGCGGTTTTCGTTCCCCTTTTGTTAGTTATTTTATAAAAGAAATGTAAAATGGTTTCCATGTTTTCATATGATGTAAACACTTGGGAGGTTGGGAGAAGCGATTCCTTCACTTATCTCGTGTTCTCCCAACCTCACTCATGTTTACATCAGGCTATGTAAACACGGAAACCATTTTACCTTTCTTCATTAAAATAATAACTTTCTATAACAAGTCTTGTTTTACAAACCAATAACATTTGTGTTCTTTTCTATCTAAAAATTTCCAAGTCGCTCACTATATATTTCCCTTTGGTTTATGTTAAACTAACTGTATGCTTATCTTAATTTTTTTCATTCAAATTCCGGGCTATTGATATTTCCATATTTTTTTCTTGTTACTTCAATATGTCATGATGGTTGCTTACGACGTGACGCCGTCCCACAAGAAAACACAATGAATAGGCGAGGACTGAGTCTCGATGAGGTTTACTATAAGCCATAAAAGGGCTAAAACATTTGGCCGTTGCACGTGATAACTGGCAAATTCAAACCATTTGTCGTAAAAATAGTCAACCTGCTCAAATTCCCAGAATAACATATGGATATAACAAATCACAACGGCAATTGTAATTGGAATATAGAGCGACTATTTATCTGACCAGAAAGAAAACTGAAAAGAAAATGAAGTAATAAATTTACACAGACAACAGGAAAGCGAGATTAAGACTTGCCGTGTCGCATTTAGTACACCTCATTGCTTGCTTCATGTCAGAGGCAGTAAACGGGTCATCAAGTAAGTAAGTCACGGTGTTAAAAAATGTTGCTAATATCTCTTTCCTAAAATAAATATCTAGAACGTTTCCATCAAGTTTTATTTTCGCACTGTTTGAAATTTTGGGCTGGAGGTTGGGGTGAGAAGCCAAAATTTGATCCAATTGTACATATTCGACATTTGATCGCTGTGTTACGTCAATAACAATTGAAACTTCATGTCTTCTAATACACTTTAATTATATACGTCTTTAAACAATTTAGAGTTTTATTCCTTTGATTTACGGGACTCGTCGCGTGGAATTGTATACCCAGGCCGACCCCCGCTCCTCCTCCTCGAAGGTACACATTGAAGGCGACTTCTCCTCTTCCCAACAACAGCCATACATACGAACCCAGCTGGGCAATCTTTCGACGCCTTTTCCCTATCGTTGCATTCTAGAAGGATAGGAAAAAAAACCAACAACAAGGCATGCAGTTTAAATGTGATGGTTACGATCGAGGATGAAAATACAGGAACGATTGTATATATCTCGGCAGTCTATCAACCCTTGACACCCGAACGTTAGTATCCAGGTTTGTTTCTGAATAGATATGTGAATGCAAACGTCTAGGGTCACGTGACCAG
Organism: Pocillopora damicornis; assembly: GCF_964200805.1. NCBI lineage: Eukaryota > Metazoa > Cnidaria > Anthozoa > Scleractinia > Pocilloporidae > Pocillopora > Pocillopora damicornis. The sequence continues at coordinate 5,707,366 of NC_142674.1, read as the reverse complement.
ACTCCAGCAGTCATGTTCACCGTTTGCCGTGCACGTTATATTTTCGGGCAGGGCGGTTTCAGGTAGTTGAGCTCCCTCGACGGTTTTTGTCTTCCTGTTCATATGAGGTGAAGTCTTTTCTTCATAACTAAAAATAAAAAGATACGGGACAGGATTGACCCAAGGGTACAACTGGTATGGATGCTCCGAGTAATGGGCTCCTGCTACAACCAATCCGTTTGGAACGCTGAGAAACCAATCTTGTAACCACAGTTTGCGTTTGAAATGAAGGACTTTCATTTTCTGTGTAATTCAAGATGGCGGCGAACATGTTGACTTTTTCAGTCGAAAGCCGACGTCGATCTAAAAAGCTGAAAGTCTCAAAACTTCTAACTTCTAACCACAGATTGCTAACTGCTTTTACTTTTGCGGTAATCACACTAAACATGGATCTAAAACTCTCTAAAAGCATCGTTTACGATACCTCGTAAAGGCGCATCGCTGGAACACTTTTCACCTAGATGGAAAAAAAAACAGTGAATAGGAAATAATAATAAATTATATTACAGGTTCAAACCCGGGTTCAATAGTATTATGATGGTTAAGGACCGGTGCCCGACAATCAGGCGCTGTGAAACCTGTACCAAAGTTATCATAACAGCCGACTGACAATCAGGGAAACAAAGGAATTAGGGGCGTAAAATTGTCGTCACAGTCAAATATAGTAGGAAATGTACGTTTGAGTCACGTCGCGATTGGTTTCTTTCATTTATTCCTAAAATTGAAGCTCACCTATAGGGTTCACTTTTGGAATCATATCATGAAAATTTTTCTGAAATAAGGAACAAGTTAGTGTCATGTAATTGGTTGTTATCTCATTGTTCTGCGAAAGTGAGTGATTTTTTTTTCCAATACGACAATCCCAGAGAGGGGAAAGGAGAAGGAAAACCATTTGGGGTGTTAGCGATCATTTTTTAGACTACACAGAAGGTTAAGTAGGATTTTCAGTCTGAATGCGATTTAACCTGACTCAAGCGGCTTTTTTTATTTTATCTAGTTTGTAGCTTATATTCTTATAGACCTTTCGAGCAGTTTTATAAAACTCGAATACATTTTTATTCTAATGAAAGTACCTTAAGGATCGAGGGCGACTAATCCATCAGTTGAATTACTGTCGTGTGTTACCCTTCTTAAATAAATTTGTTATTATTATTATTATTATCATTATTATTATTATTATAAAGCACACATACCTGCAATGATACAAACCAAACAGAAAACAAGGCAAAGAACAGCAACGAGCTTCATCGTGAGTTCTGTCTTGTCGCTGGAAGCAGTGTCTTCTTCTCGACCTCTCTGCGAAGAGAAACAAATGCTCTTTATGCTAGTTCAGTGATAAATCTGATAAAGTTATATTCGCATATCATATGAATCATTCATCGAGTTACACGTCTATGAGGTAATGCATTTTTATCTATGAAAGCCCCTTGAGTCCTCAGGCTATTTTCAAACCATTGTTTTTTATGATATTTTCCGATGGGGTGATGGCCCGAGGGGTACTTTTACGGGTAAAATTTGGCCATTTGACGACTTCCAGCTAATTTTCTTCCAGTTTCGATTAAAGAAAGAATTTTAAGGGTGACTATTTTACGACAAAGTTTACGCTTAGCGGCTAAATTTTTTTGGCCCTTTTATTGCAAACGGTTATCCCCGTTTACACCCTAACATTAGTATGCTTATTCTCCATACTGTTCTCTATAGATTTCATAAGGAGCTGACAAGGAGAATTTGTTCAACAATCAAGAGCTCTACCTGATCATTTCCTCTTTTCTCATGATCATGATCTCAAATGAATGCTATGAACGCTCCTCTCGACTTCCTGTCGAAAAAAATCGTTCTTCTATTTTTTGCCCATGAAAAGGGTTTAGGACAAGTGCTTAAAAAATCGTTCAGGTGTTCTCAAATTCTTTTTTCTACGTCGCCACAAGCCAAACATCATTTTTGGCTGGACCACCCGTGTGTTAAAAGACAAAATTGGCATCCAGCAAGAATTTCCATAATATTAATGAGTGATTTTTGACTTATTTGAACGTGAAGATAAATGGAAATAATATATTAGCATGAGCCATTCCGTGAACATTGTAATAAGCCAGTTGATCATTTCTTATTCCTTTTTGCGGTCTTATCTAACAGATAGAGTTTGGTCACCTTTTCCTTATTATGATTGTGAATTTGACATGGAGACATACGGTTTGCGGCTAGTTACCGGTATATTTTCATTATGTTGCTGTGAAAAATAATTAAGTACCAAAAAAAATGCCTCTACCCTATAAAATTGATCCCGTACAGGACTTTCCCGGAAATAACCCCCTTTTATACTTTTATCCACTTAACACCCTCGTTTTTAGGCTAAATCCATGTCCAATTCCCGATCAGGAAAATAGTTTTTATTTTTTGCCCTCTTTTTCTTAGAGATGATTTAAGGTGTAAACGTGAAGTAGTTTCATCTGCCGCACTGAATTTGTAATTATATAACTTATGCAAATAGCACGTAGTTTTCTTAGGGGCGGTACCTTGGGAACGCCCTTTCTTCTTCGAATATGTGTTTACTCTGTTGTTATGTAACAACCTTCAAGTACAATTTTCTTTTAAGATACCTTTTCAAGCATGATTTTAATTTTGTTACTAAGTTTATTAGAATTTTTATATTATCAATCTTGCTTCTGTTCTGGCCGATCTTAATCATAAATGTAAGAAATTTAAGGTAGAAAATGCTTTTGTAACTGCGTAAACAACTCGAAGACGCAAACTAATTATGCAGGGTCTGTCGTACGTAACTTAACGTGATTCGCTGATTGAGATAGAATGATGACGATGGAAGAAGATTGACAGCTTCGTAGTGTCACCTTTAGTGCCGCCTTTATAGGCCGGTGCACAGCATCTTTCAATCAGAGAATATAGCAAAATAGAGCAGTGTGGACTTACGTCGAAAGGAATAAGCTGAACTGTGGTGAATAACGTCCAGACTGGGCTAGACCCCGAAAGTAAGAATTGTACTCAGAGTTCAACCAGAAAATAAAGGAAATTCAACCGAGTGTTAGAGAGGAATTCTTCTAACACGTGTGGACAGCGATCGAAAGTGTAACACATTGATTTAAAATAATAACTTTCTATAACAAGTCTTGTTTTCCAAACCAATAACACTTTTCTTTTCTCTCTAAAAATGTTCAAGTCGGTCACTATTTTTTTCCCTTTGATTTATGTTAAACTAACTGTATGCTTATCTTATTTTTTTCATTCAAATTCCGGGCTATTGATATTTCCATATTTTTTTCTTGTTACTTCAATATGTCATGATGGTTGCTTACGACGTGACGCCGTCCCACAAGACAACACAATGAATAGGCGAGGACTGAGTCTCGATGAGGTTTACCATAATCCGTAAAAGTGCCAAAAATTTTGGCCGTTGGACGTAATTATTGGCAAATTCAAACCATTTGTCGTAAACATAGTCAGCCTGCTTAAATTCCCAGAATAACATATGGATATAACAAAACATAACGGCAATTGTAATTGGAATGTAGAGCGACTATTTATCTGTCCAGAAAGAAAACTGAAACGAAAGTAAAGTAATAAATTTACACAGACAACAGGAAAGCGACATTAGGACTTGCCGTGTCGTATTTAGTACACCTCATGGCTTGTTTCATGTCAGAGGCAGTAAACGGGTCATCAAGTAAGTAAGTCACGGTCTTAAAAAATGTTGCTAATATCTCTTTCCTAAAATAAATATCTAGAACGTTTCCATCAAGTTTTATTTTTGCACTGTTTGAGATTTTGGGCTGGAGATTGGGGCGAGGAAGCCAAATTTGATCCAATTGCACATCTCCGACATTTGACTGCTGTGTTGCGTCAATGACAATTGAAACTTCATGATTTCTAAAACACTTTAATTATTTACGTCTTTAAACAATTTAGCGTTTTATTCCTTTGATTTACGGGACTTGTCGCGTGGAATAGTTTACTCAGGCTGATCGCCGCTCTTCCCCTGAGTTACACATATAAGGCGACTTCTTCTTCTCTTCCCAATAACAGCCATACATTTCTTCCCAGCTGGGCAATTTTTCGTGGCCTTTTCTCTATCGTTGCATTCTAAAAGGATAGAAAAAAAAACCAACAACAAGGCATGCAGTTTAAATGTGATGGTTACGATCGCGGATGAAAATACAGGAACGATTGTATATATCTCGGCAGTCTATTAACCCTTGA
>NC_142674.1:5645618-5698118 GCF_964200805.1 Pocillopora damicornis | reverse complement strand
GATCTGGGCAGTATTCTTCTCCGAGGAATGTGACCGCCTTAGAAGGGTTTTTCATAACTTGAAATACCCAAAGCCACTGGTTGAAACTACAATCAAGCGGTTCGTTGAGAGAAGGATTTCATCTGCAGAGCCCTGTCCATCACCAGACGTATCATCGGAGATTGTGAGATTAGTGTTACCCTTCAAGGACCAATCGTCAGCTAATCATGTTAAACAACAACTGAACAGTCTAAGCTCGAAGTTAAGCGTGACTGTCCAACCAGTGTTCGTTAGCCCTAAGCTCGATCAACAGCTTAAGCAACACGAAATTAAGCCCCCTATTGTTAACCAACAATGTATCGTTTATGAATTTAAATGTAACCTGTGTGATGCAGGGTATGTGGGCTATACTCGTGGTCACTTACACGATCGCGTAGAAGGGCACAAAAGGAAATCATCTTCTATCTACAAACACTACCACCTCCAGCACAATAGTGAAATACCTGAACGCTTGATCGAGCAATTCAACGTCATCGCGAAATGTAACGGCAAATTTGATTGCCTTGTTAATGAAATGTTGTATATTCGCATGCGTAAGCCAACATTGAACGTGCAAACGGATTCTATCCGCGCAAAGGTGTTTGTTTAAGCCGTTCATTCTAATTTATGCTATTCTTGTACCTTTCCTTATTTGCATGTTTTTAAACTAGTCTCTTGATAATGGAGTCACGATGACCCCGAAACGTCGAGTAATAAATCTTTCCTGGTTTTTTCAATAACACTTGTGTTCTTTTCTTTCTTAAAATTTCCAAGTCGGTCACTATATGTTTCCCTTTGGTTTATAATAAACTAACTGTATGCTTATCTTATTTTTTTTCATTCATATTCCGGGCTATTGATATTTCTATATTTTTTTCTTGTTACTTCGATATGTCATAATGGTTGCTTACGACGTGACGCCGTCCCACAAGACAACACAATGAGTAGACTAAGACTGAGTCTCGATGAGGTTTACCATTAGCCGTAAAAGGGCAAAAAATTTGGACGTAATGACTGGCAAATTCAAACCAATTGTCGTAAAAATAGTCAGCCTGCTCAAATTCCCAGAATAACATATGGATATAAGAAATCACAACGGCAATTGTAATTGGAAGATAGAGTGACTATTTATCTGTCCAGAAAGAAAACTGAAAAGAAAATGAAGTAATAAATTTACACAGACAACAGGAAAGCGAGATGAAGACTTGCCGTGTCGTATTTAGTACACCTCATTGCTTGCTTCATGTCAGAAGCAGTAAACGGGTCATCAAGTAAGTAAGTCACGGTCTTAAAAAATGTTGCTAATATCTCTTTCCTAAAATAAATATCCAGAATGTTTCGATCAAGTTTTATTTTCGTACTGTTTGAGATTTTGGACAAGAGATTGTGGTGAGGAAGCCAAAATTTGATCCAATTGTACATGTCCGACATTTGATCGCTGTGTTCCGTCAATGACAATTGAAACTTCATGTTTTCTAAGACACTTTAATTATACACGTCTTTAAACAATTTAGCGTCTTATTCCTTTGATTTTGGGATTCGTCGCGTGGAATTGTATACCCAGGCCGATCCCCGCTCCTACTCTTAGGTACACATTGAAGGCGACTTCTTCTTCTCTTCCTAATAACAGCCATACATTTCTTCCCAGCTGCACAATGTTTCAAGGCCTTTTTGTTATCGTTGCATTCTAAAAAGGTAGAAAAAAAACCAACAACAAGGCATGCAGTTTAAATGGGATGGTTACGATCGCGGATAAAAATGCAGGAGCTATTGTATATATCTCGGCAGTCCACCCTAACATTAGTATCCATATTTGTTTCTGAAAACGTGTGACCGCAAACATCAAGGGTCACGTGACCATACTCCAGCGGTCATGTTCGCCGTTTGCCGTCCACGTTTTATTTTCAGAGGCAGTTTCAGGTACTTGAGCTCCCTCGACGCTTTTTCTCCTCCTGTTCGAAGGTGCTCACGTATGGCCTATAAAAATGTATCTGAGGTGAAGTCTTTTCTTCATAACCAGGAGCCCATTATCCGGAGCTTCAATCTTCCATAGTTATCCTCTGAGTCAACCCTGTCTTTTTTCTTTTTTTTTTCTTTTTCATGGAGTTGTGCGAACGTCAGCGTGGTTTCGCGGGAAATTAAAGAGCCCCCCACGTATCTTAGTTCTAAAAATAAAAAGATACGGGACAGGATTGACTCAAGGGTACAACTGGTATGGATGCTTCGGGTAATGAGCTTCTGTTACATTGACATCATTATGAGAGCGAGCTGTCTTCTTTCGCTCTGTGGAAGAGGAAAAACTGGATCAGTTAAGGACCGTTCGTTATATATTTTATCGCCAAGGGAGGGGGGGAGGTGGGTTCCAGGATCTATAATGGTCTTATTGCCCTCCCTCCTCCCCTTATTGGCGGTCAGTTTTCTTCAGTTCTCCCCTTAGACACGATCTGACTAAAACGTAAGTAGTAAACTAGTATAGGTGCACCCAAATTACCAGAAACGTCTTAACCCGTAAACTCCCAAATTCTCATTAGTAATTCTCCTTACTGTCTGCCACATAGTTTTTGTGATGTTACTTTGGAGAATTTGCTGTTGGATCAACTTATAATCCCCTAATAAATATTTCTCTTTATTCTCATCACCGGTCTACTTGATATTGTATTGATATTGTAAGGAGAAGTTTTGTCTTGGTCACTGATGGTAGTTAAAGGGTTGAAAAGGTCTTCAGACATTCCACAGTGATTACCATAGGTTTGAGGAGAAAGCTTTTCATGCAGAAAACGTGCGTAAAGAAAACGTTTTATTACAAACTTGCGAGAAACGCACGCTCGTGCGTAGGTGTTGAAGGCTTTACAACTTTTTTCCGTACTCTCGCGATTTCGATCAGTGTGAATGGCATACGCCTTTTAAAAAAACAATGAAAGGAAGGATAGGAGTTAAATTAATAAATCTGGGCAGTATTAGAGGAGATGCTTGGAACAAAATGGGAGAGGATGAATCAAAATATTGTACAATTATTCACCGAAGTGGAGGCGAATAGTACTTGCAGTTCGTCTCCGAACTAGCCAATTAGCGCGCGTGAAAATCACTGTTCACTTGAGTGGTATATACTAACATCAAGTACTGCTATCGGATAGTCAATATAGGTAAATGCATGAGAAAAAAAACCATAAGAGTACAATTTTGCTCTTACAACTTCAAAAGGAAATATTTCAAACTCTGGGTTCAACAGTATTATGATGATTAAGGACCGGTGCCCAACAATCAGGCGCTATGAAATCTGTACCAAAGTTATCATAACAGCCGACTGACAACCAGGGAAAAAAAAGGAATTATGGACGTAAAATTATCGTCACAGTTAAATATAGTAGGAAATGCACGTTTGAGTCACGTCGCGGTTGGTTTCTTTCATTTATTTCTAAAATTGAAGCTCACCTATAGGCTTCATTTTTAAAATCATATGATGAAAACCTTCCGGAAATAAGGAACCAGTTAGTGTCGTGTTTTTTAAAAGATCATTGTAATTGGTCGTTATCTCATTGTTCTGCGAAAGTGTGTGATTTTTTTTTCCAATACGACAAACCCAGAGAGGGGAAAGGAGAAGGAAAACCATTTTGGGTGTTAGCGATCATTTTTTAGACTACACAGATGGTTAAGTAGGATTTTCAGTCTGAATGCGATTTAATCTGACTCAGGCGGCTTTTTTTATTTTATCTAGTTTGTAGCTTATATTCTTATAGACCTTTCGACCAGTTTTATAAAACTCGAATACATTTTTATTCTAATGACGGTACTTTTAGGATCGAGGGCGACTAATCCATCAGTTGAATTACTGTTGTGTGTTACCCTCCTTAAATAAATTTGTTATTATTATTATTATCATTATTATTATTATTCTAAAGCACACATACCTGCGATGATACAAACCAAACAGAAAACAAGGCAAAGAACAGCAACGACCTTCATCGTGAGATCTGTCTTCTCGCTGATAGCAGTGTCTTCTTCTCGACCTCTCTGCGAAGAGGAACAAATGCCGTTTATACTAGTTCAGTGATAAATCTGATAAAGTTATATTTGCATATCATATGAATCATTCATCGAATTACATGTCTATTAGGTAATACATTTTTACCTATGAAGGCCCCTTGAGTCCTCAGGCTATTTTCAACCCATTGTTTTTATGATGTTTTCCGATGGGGTGATGGCCCGAGGGGTACTTTTACGGGTAACGATTAAAATTTGGCCATTTGACGACTTCCACCTAATTTTCTTCCTGTTTCGATTAAAGAAAGAATTTTAAGGCTGACTATTTTACGACAAAGTTTACGCCTAACGGCTAAATTATTTTGGCCCTTTTATTGCAAACGGTTATCCCCGTTTACACGCTAACATTAGTATGCATATTCTCCATACTGTTCTCTATAGATTTCAAAAGGAGCTGACAAGGAGAATTTGTTTAACAATCAAGAGCTCTACCTGATCATTTCCTCTTTTCTCATGATCATGATCTCAAATGAATGCTATAAGCGCTCCTCTCGACTTCCCGTCGAAAAAAATTGTTCTTCTATTTTTTGCCCATGAAATGGGTTTGAGACTCGTGCTTAAAAAATCGTTTAGGTATTCTCAAAGTCTTTTTTCTACGTCGCCACAAGCCAAACATCATTTTTGGCTGGACCACCCGTGTGTTAAAAGACAAAATTGGCATCTAGCAAGAATTTCCATAATGGGCGATTTTTGACTTATTTGAACGTGAAGATAAATGGAAATAATATATTAGCATGAGCCATTCCGTAAACATTGTAATAAGCCAGTTGATCATTTCTTATTCCTTTTGGCGGTCTTATCTAACAGATAGAGTTTGGTCACCATTTTATTATTATGATTGTGAATTTGACATGGAGACAGATGTTTTTGCGTAAACTGCGGTTTGCGGCTAGTTACCGGTATATTTTCATTATGTTGCTGAGAAAAATAATTGAGTACCAAGAAATGACTCTACCCTATAAAATTGATCCCGTACAGGACTTTCCCAGAAATAACCCCCTTTTATACTTTTATCCACTTAACACCCTCGTTTTTAGGCTAAATCCATGTCCAATTCCCGATCAGGAAAATAGTTTTTATTTTTTGCCCTCTTTTTCTTAGAGATGATTTAAGGTGTAAACGTGAAGTACTTTCATCTGCCACACTGAATTTGTAATTATATAACTTATGTAAATAGCACGTAGTTTTCTTAAGGGCGGTACCTTGGGTACGCCGTTTCTTCTTCAAATATGTGTTTACTCTGCTGTTATGTAACAACCTTCAAGTACAATTTTCTTTTAAGATACATTTTCAAGCATGATTTTAATTCTGTTACTAAGTTTATTAGAATTTTTATATTATCAATCTTGCTTCTGTTCTGGCCGATCTTAATCATAAAGGTAAGAAATTTAAGGTGGAAAATGCTTTTGTAACAGCGTAAACAACTCGAAGACGCAAACTAATTATGCAGGGTCTGTCGTACGTAACTTAGCGTGATTCGCTGATTGAGATAGAGTGATGACGATGGAAGAAGATTGACAGCTTCGTAGTGTCACCTTTAGTGCCGCCTTTATAGGCTGGTGCACAGCATCTTTCAATCAGAGAATATAGCAAAATAGAGCAGTGTGACTTATGACTTATGTCGAAAGGAATAAGCTGAACTGTGGTGAATAAGGTCCAGACTGTGCTAGACCCCGAAAGTAAGAATTGTACTCAGAGTTCAACCAGAAAATAAAGGAAATTCAACCGAGTGTTAGAGAGGAATTCTTCTAACACGTGTGGACAGCGATCGAAAGTGTAACACATTAATTTAAAATAATAACTTTCTATAACAGGTCTTGTTTTCCAAACCAATAACACTTGTGTTCTTTTCTATCTAAAAATTTTCAAGTCGGTCACTATTTGTTTCCCTTTGATTTATGTTAAACTAACTGTATGCCTATCTTATTTTTTTCTTTCAAATTCCGAGCTATTGATATTTCCATATTTTTTTCTTGTTACTTCGGTATGTCATGATGGTTGCTTACGACGTGACGCCGTCCCACAAGACAACACAATGAATAGGCGAGGACTGAGTCTCGATGACGTTTACCATAAGCCGTAAAAGGGCAAAAACATTTGGCCGTTGGACGTTAACATTGGCAAATTTAAACCATTTGACGTAAACATAGTCAGCCTGCTTAAATTCCCAGAATAACATATGGATATAACAAATCATAACGGCAATTGTAATTGGAATTTAGAGCGACTATTTATCTGTCCAGAAAGAAAACTGAAACGAAAGTGAAGTAATAAATTTACACAGACAACAGGAAAGCAAGATTAGGACTTGCCGTGTCGTATTTAGTACACCTCATTGCTTGCTTCATGTCAGAGGCAGTAAACGGGTCATCCAGTAAGTAAGTCACGGTCTTAAAAAATGTTGCTAATATCTCTTTGCTAAAATAAATATCTAGAACGTTTCCATCAAGTTTTATTCTCGCACTGTTTGGAATTTTGGGTTGGAGATTGGGGCGAGGAAGCCAAATTTGATCCAATTGCACATCTCCGACATTTGACTGCTGTGTTGCGTCAAGGACAATTGAAACTTCATGATTTCTAAAAGACTTTAATTATTTACGTCTTTAAACAATTTAGCGTTTTATTCCTTTGATTTACGGGACTCGTCGCGTGGAATAGTTTACTCAGGCTGATCGCCGCTCTTCCCCTGAGTTACACATATAAGGCGACTTCTTCTTCTCTTCCCAACAACAGCCATACATTTCTTCCCAGCTGGGCAATTTTTCGTGGCCTTTTCTCTATCGTTGCATTCTAAAAGGATAGAAAAAAAAACCAACAACAAGGCATGCAGTTTAAATGTGATGGATACGATCGCGGATGAAAATACAGGAACGATTGTATATATCTCGGCAGTCTATTAACCCTTGACACCCGAACATTAGTATCTATGTTTGTTTCGGAATACGTGTGACCAAAAACGTCTAGGGTCACGTGACCAGACTCCAGCGGTCATGTTCGACGTTTGCCGTTTTATTTTCGGGCTAGGCAGTTTCAGGTACTTGAGCTCCCTCGACGGTTTTTGTCTTCCTGTTCGATAGTGCTCGTGTATGGCCTATAAGAATATATATGAGGTGAAGTCTTTTCTTCATAACCAGGAGCCCATTATCCGGGGCTTCAATCTTCCATACTTACCCTCTGAGTCAACCCTGTCCCGTATCTTTTTATTTTGAGAGGCGCCTTCCACGGGGTTTTTCGCGGGTGTTTACATAATAGCCAATCATAAGAGAGCCGTGGTCCTCTATTGTTTATGTAACATGCAGGCCACACGATAGTCCTTTAATAATGGCGAAGAGGGCGGAAAATTTCCATTTTTTTTCTCTTTTTAATGGTGTTGTGCGAACGTCTGCCTGGTTTTGCGGGAAATTAAAGAGCCCCCCACGTATCTAGTTCTAAGATGGCAGCGAACATGTTGACTTTTTCAGTCGACAGCCGACGTCGATCTAAAAAGCTGAAAGTCTCAAAACTTCTATTTTCTAACCACAATTTCTAACAGGTTTTACGTTTGCGGTAATCACACCAAACGTGGATCTAAAACTCTCTAAAAGTAATGTTTATGATACCTCGTAAAGGCGCATCGCTGGAACTCTCTTCACCTAGATGAAAAAAAAAAACCAGTGAATGATAAATTTAAAAAATTATAAATATATATATATATATATATATATATATATAACCATTGACATCATTTTGAGAGCGAGCTGTCTTCTTTCGCTCTGTGGAAGAGGAAAAACTGGATCAATTAAGAACCGCTCGTTATATATTTTATCGCCAAGGGAGGGGGGGAAGGTGAGTTCCAGAATCTTTAATGGTCTTATTGCCATCCCTCCTCCCCTTATTGGCGGTCAGTTTTCTTCAGTTCTCCCCTTAGACACGATCTAAATAAAACGTAAGTAGTAAACTGGTGTAGGTGCACCCAAATTACCAGAAACGTCTTAACCCGTAAACTCCCAAATTCTCATTAGTAATTCTCCTTACTGTCTGCCACATAGTTTTTGTGATGTTAGTTTGGAGAATTTGGTGTTGGATCAACTAATAATCCCCTAATAAATATTTCTCTTTATTCTCATCACCTGTCTACTTGATATCGTATTGATATTGTAAGGAGAAGTTTTATCTTAGTCACTGATGGTAGTTAAAGGGTTAAAAGGTCTTCAGACATTCCACAATGATTACCAGAGGTTTGAGGAGAAAGCTTTTCCATGCGGAAAACGTGCGAAAAGAAAACGTTTTATTTATGAACTTGCGAGAAACGCACGCTCGTGCGTAGGTGCTGAAGGCTTTTCAACCTTTTTCCGTACTCTCGCGATTTCGATTAGTGCAAATGGCATACGCCTTTTTAAAAAAACCTGGAATTTGGTATGGAACTACGTTTAAGGTGTTTATAATGTCGCGTAAGTTTTGCCGTACGTAAAACGTGCGTGAAAGTATAAGAGTTTAGTAAATAGATCTGGGCAGTATTAGAGGAGATGCTTGGAATGAAATAGGAGAGGATGAATCAAAATATTGTACAATTATTCACCGAAGTGGAGGTGAATAGTACTTGCAGTTCGCTTCCGAACTAGCCAATTAGCGCGCGTGGAAATCACTATTCACTATAGTGGTATATACTAAGATCAAGTACTGCTATCGGATAGTCAATATAGGTAAATGCATGAGAAAAAAACCATAAGAGTACAATTATTGCTCTTAAAACTTCAAAAGGAAATATTTCAAACTCTGAGTTCAATAGTATTATGATGGTTAAGGACCGGTGCCCGACAATCAGGCGCTGTGAAACCTGTACCAAAGTTATCACAACAGCCGACTGACAACCAGGGAAACAAACGAATTATGGGCGTAAAATTATCGTCACAGTCAAATAGGAAATAGAAAATGCATGTTTGAGTCACCTTGCGGTTGGTTTCTTTCATTTACTTCTAAAATTGAAGCTCACCCATGGGCTTCATTTTTAAAATCATTTGATGAAAATCTTTCGGAAATAAGGAACCAGTTAGTGTCGTGTTTTTTAAAAGATCATCGTAATTGGTTGTTATCTCATTGTTCTGCGAAAGCGTGTGATATTTTTTTCCAATACGACAAACCCAGAGAGGGGAAAGGAGAAGGAAAACTATTTTGGGTGTTAGCGATCATTTTTTTAGACTACACAGAAGGTTAAGTAGGATTCTCAGTCCGGATGCGATTTAACCTGACTCAAGCGGCTTTTTTCATTTTATCTAGTTTGTAGCTTATATTCTTATAGACCTTTCGACCAGTTTTATAAAACTCGAATACATTTTTATTCTAATGACGGTACTTTTAGGATCCAGGGCGACTAATTCATCAGTTGAATTACTGTTGTGTGTTACCCTCCTTAAATAAATTTGTTATTATTACGATTATTCTAGAGCACACATACCTACGATGATACAAACCAAACAGAAAACAAGGCAAAGAACAGCAACGAGCTTCATTGTGAGTTCTGTCTTCTCGCTGAAAGCAGTTTCTTCTTCTCGACCTCTCTGCGAACTTGTTTATGCTAGTTCAATGATAAATCCGATAAAGTTATATTCGCATATCATATGAATCATTCATCGAATTACATGTCTATGAGGTAATGCATTTTTACCTATGAGGGCTCTTTGAGTCCTCAGGCTATTTTCAACCCATTGTTTTTTGATAGTGCACGGTAGGATATTGCTTGTGGGTTCCAATGGGGTGATGGTACCGATATGGTGCTTTTACGGGTAACGATTAAATTTGGCCATTTTACGACTTCTAGGTTATTTTCTTCTCGTTTCGATTAAAGAAAGAATTATTAAGGCTGACTATTTTTACGACAAAGTTTACGCCTAACGGCTTAATTTTTTTTGGCCCTTTTACGGTTAACGGTGAACCCCCTTTACACCCTAACATTAGTATGCATATTCTCCATATTGTTCTCTATAGATTTTATAAGGGGCTGACAAGGAGAATTTGTTTAACAATCAAGAGCTCTACGAGACCATTTCTTCTTTTCTTATGATCATGATCTCAAATGAATGCTATAAGCGCTCTTCTCGACGTCCCGTCGAAAAAAATTTTTCTTTTATTTTTTGCCCATGTAAAGGGTTTAGGACACGTGCTTAAAAAAAAATTGTTTAGGTGTTCTCAAATTCTTTTTTCTGCGTCGCCACAAGTCAAACATCATTCTTGGCTGAACCACCCGTGTGGACAGCGATCGAAAGTGTAACGAGTCAATTCACATTAATTTAAAATAATAACTTTCTATAACAAGTCTTGTTTTCCAAACTAATAACACTTGTGTTCTTTTGTATCTAAAAATTTCCAAGTCGGTCACTATATGTTTCCCTTTGGTTTATTTTAAACTAACTGTATGCTTATCTTATTTTTTTTCATTCATATTCCGGGCTATTGATATTTCCATATTTTTTTCTTGTTACTTCAATATGTCATGACGTTTGTTTACGACGTGACGCCGTCTTACAAGACTACACAATGAACGGCGAAGAATTAGTCTCAATGAGATTTACCGTTGGCCGTAAAAGGGCCAAAAAATTTGGTCGTTAGACGTAAACATTAACAAATTTAAACAGTTTGTCGTTAAAATAGTCAGCCTTAAAATTCTTTCTTTAATGGAAACGAGAAGAAATTACTAAGTAGTCATAAAATGGCCAAATTATAATTGTAAGCCGTAAAAGCAATCACCCCATCGAGACCACAGGCAATATCCTACCGTGCGCTATCAAAAAATAATGAGTTAAAAATAGCTTGACAACCTAACGGGTCTTCATGGGTCAAAATGTCCCACCTCATGGACATGTTTTCGATTAATGATCCATATGATAAGAGAATATCAATTCATTTGATTTGATATTGAACAAACGTAAACAGCCTTTATTTCTCTTTTCGCAGAGAGGTCGAGAAGAAGATACTGCTGTCAGCGAGAAGACAGAACTCACAATCAAGCTTGTTTTTATTTTTTTGCCTTGTTTTCTGTTTGGTCTGTATCATTGATGGAAAAAACGCAGGTTGGTGTACTTTAGAATCCTACTTACACCTTCTGTGTAGTTTAAAATATGATCGCTAACATCCAAAATAGTTTCTTTTCCTTCGTAAAAAAAGGCATACACCTTCACAGAACAATAAGATAATAACCCATTTCAATGATTAAAAATAAAAACATGACACTGACTGGTCCCTTATTTCCGAAAGATTTTTATCACATGATTTCAAAAGTGAACCCTATAGGTGAGCTACAATTTCAGAAATAAATTATAGAAACCGACCTCGACGTGAGTCAAAGGTGCATTTCCTACTATTTATTATATTTGACTGTGATGATAATTTTTATGCCCATAATTCCTTTGTTTTCCTGGTTGTCAGTCGGCTGTTGTGAAAACTTTGCTTTAGGATTTATATACAGCGCCTGATCGTCCGACACCGGTTCCTAACCATCACAAAACTATTGAACCCAAAGTTTGAAATATCCTTTTTAAAAGTTATAGGAGCAACAATTGTACTCTTTTCTTTTTTTTTTTTTCTTTTTTTTTTTCCTCATGCATTTACCAATATTGAATATCCGGTAGCAGTACCGGATGTTAGTATATACCACTCAGGTGAAGAGTGCTTTTCACGCGCGCTGATTGGCTAGTTCGGAAACGAATTGCAAATACTATTCACCTCCACGTCGGTGAATAATTGTAAAATATTTTGATTTATCGTTTCCCATCCAAGCATATCCTCTAATACTGCCCAGACCTATTCACTTAACTCTTATCCTTTTACGCACGTTTTACGTACAGCAAAAGTTATGCGACAATTAACAATTGGTTCACACGTCAGCGTGCGTTCATCGACACATGAAGCACGCGGGAAGTTTGGAGAGCACGAAAGATGCGTAATACTCTAGCTTCTTTTTGCTGGAAAATACACTTTATATTCCGTAAATTGTTGCCCGTTCACAAACGTATGGGTGGGTTTCCATTTACTAAAAGATTGAGTGTAGCAAGGTTGTATAGAATTTGTGGAGACCATCTGTTGAGTAGGCACTGCTCGAGTCTGTACATTATCCAGGATTTAAAGGCTTCGTAAGATCTGTTGTTGGTGCTGTGTAAATAGTCATTTCCTATTAACAGAAAAATGAGTAACATATGGGTCATTTATCTCCACGGGTTTATTGCCGTGGAGCTTTTCTATGCTCCAAAGTGATTTTATTGTTTTATCATATTGTTAATTGTTTAACAGGTAAGTTGTTATTTCGCTAACGCTAAAGTACATTCGAAGAATGGAACAGGAAGCATTGCAGGAATAGTAAAAAGGAATAGAGCAGGAATAATAAAACTCAGTTCTGCGAAAAATGGTGTATCTAATCGGATATTTTTAGGGCGTTAAGCGCAAAGGGACTAACGGGTATGATTGCCCACGAATATTGGTAGAACGTGAGCAAGCCTTGACGGGCCACACTGAATTGCGTATATGATTGTGTATTTTCTTAGCTAATAAATGTGGTATTTTCGTAACCTGACTTAGTCATAATGGAAAAGAGTTGATAGATCGTGAAACAGAACGTGTTAAGATGAAATTGTCTAGAATAAAGTTAGAAATGAGCGATAGTAAACAGTGTAAGATGATTGTCAAAACTGAAAAGAAAAAGCAGTTTTGATCCAATTAGGCGACTGGCGTCAGGGTGAATTATGAGAATACATATTATTAAAGTAGCTTAGGAGGAAAGTCTTTCTGATTGGGCAACTCAACTCATTAAGTAATATGAAATCAGTGTAACGCAGTAAAATTATATCATCACAGTCACGACTTCATTATCATCACGTGGAAGTGCATGTTTTCGCCTTTCATCAAAAGTCAATCAGGCTGTTGCGTAATAATTCGTATTCTCATTCTAATGCGAACAAAAGCAGTTCGTTAGGAAATAAAATTCAGAGCTCTCCGTTTCTTAAAATATCATGTTCTACTAAGAAAGTTTGACACTTCATAGAACCTCGTGATATCAAATAATAAAGATGGGAATTATATTGAGAGTTTATAACCAGCAAGATCCCAACCATATTTAACTATAAAATACAAGTAAAACAAGAGAGTAAATATGACTGAAATTCAGTCAATGTCCTGGAATAACTCGGCGATGATAGTTACATGTAGATTCAAAATTTAAGAGATCTTCACAAAGTAAAGTTTTGTTGAGAAACAGCAGCTTCACGAGTTTCGTTCATAAAAAAAAATTTATCCTCTTACCTATCTTGTGGCTCTTGTTCAACCTGCACTCAGTGGTTTAAATATTTGATAACACAAAGAAAGTAATAATCAAAGACGGTAAAAAGTGCGTGACGGATTCCTTCATCGTTCGCAAGAAGGAGGAATTCTCCAAATCTTTTTCAACAATACATAGGTGGCAAAATCTCCTCGAAACCCAAACAAAATCGCCGCGTAAGATTTTATTACGAGAAAGGATTTCATGATTTTCCAACGAAAAGCCATCTATTAGGATTCTACCGTAATGCTGTAAGCTTCTTGAAATATGACACTTCGTGATCCGTTAGCGACAGTCGATCGTTAGGGCAATCTCTTTTAAGACAGGGAATTTCATAATCAGTAAGAAATTAAACCTTTCTGCCAGAGATTACAATTACGAAAAAAAAAACAAATACTAAAGGAAGCTTCCAACTACAGATGAAAATTGTTTCTCTCCGAAATGGTATTTAACATTGAAAAGCCACCGGTGAAACCTTGTAGGAATCTGTCAAAAGTGATCTATAAAAATCTCGAAAACGTCACTTTTCAAGAACAAGGCTGGTGTCTGTTGGGATACTGTTAATGAATAAGTTATTGTTTTTGACTTATCGTGAGGTTAGCAACACCAGATATTAATTTTCTTTGCTCCTTTGTGCCTTTTATGGACCGAGATGAGGTTTTTTGCGATCTAC
Organism: Pocillopora damicornis; assembly: GCF_964200805.1. Lineage (NCBI taxonomy): Eukaryota > Metazoa > Cnidaria > Anthozoa > Scleractinia > Pocilloporidae > Pocillopora > Pocillopora damicornis. The sequence goes on along the minus strand of NC_142674.1, from coordinate 5,684,103 downwards.
ATCGCAAACTCATACTTCTTAATACTTTTTGTTGTTCAATCATCACTTTACCCTTGAATCATAAACAACGCAAAGCTTTGAATTAGTTATGACTATAGTAAACGGCTATCCGACCATCCGAGTGGACATTAGGAAAGGGAAGACTTTAAGATGAAAGGGAGTAGCATATACGTTTATTCTGAACAGTCTTTCAGCTCTTGTAGTCGCCATATGTAATCAACCTTTCTACGGTCAAGAAACCGTGTGAATACTCGGAAATTGATTGATATAAAGCAAGTAGCATTGGTATCCAATTTTTAAGAGCGATCGATGCTAAGGATTACGTAATACAAAACAGGAGAACGAAACGACCGCTGACAAATATTTGAAATACACCAACCAAAGTTGCCTAAAACCAACCAATCACAGCGGAGCATAGTGCCCACTCTGTTTAAGGAAACACATAATAAGTCGAACCCATTGCCTGAGGAGGACATATATCTATCAATTATTTTTATACTAAATTTTAGCTTTTTCCCCAAAAGATGCACAAGATTTTCACGATTTGTCATTTAACCCAGTCTTTAAATATACAGCTCTGGAGATGTTCATGCCAGAAAAACCCTTTCAGGAAAAGGTGTACAACTAAAACACCAAATCTAATGCTTCTGAAAACTAACCTATGCTACTCATACTAGCCAAATATAAAATTGTGCACATGGATGGAAAAAGCTGTATGTGAAACCAAAAATATTAGTTCCGAGTTTATACAGCTTGAAAGAATATTTACTTGAAAGTGTCTCCAGCTTTGAAAATTTCTAAAGAAAATACTATTTCATCCTAATAAACACAACCTTTACGAATTTTGCAGTGATTGCAAGAGACTTATGTTTGAGGTAAGAAATTCTGTTCAAATTCGACGTGAGTAACAATGAAAGAATTTGCTTGTTTAGCTGCCACAATTTTATAATTTTAATTTCGACAGTTTACCTCTTTCACAGCTAATATTTCTAGACATGTCAAAACCTTTTAAAAAAAAAACAGATGGGTGTCAGCTGAAGTCAACTTTAAAAAGTATATGAAAATCAAATTGCAGAGAACATTTAATTTCATAGTTCGCTGACTCTCGTTCAGAAGCATGCACAGGGTGGTACTGTTGATGATTTTAACTTTTCAGCAAGCTTTGCTTGGGCACTGGTGAGTGATTCCCGTCATCATGATTAGTATAAAAGGAGCTTTAAACGTGGTATTAATGCACGGAAAGTGTTTTTGTCGTGTCAGCTTATTTACTCCCCTTGTAGGCTAATTAGAGCCACAGAGACAAGACGAGTTTTTGAGTAGAGCTAAGACCTAACGAGAAGCCAAATCTCAAGAGAGAACACTTGTTGGTGATTGTCGGCTGGGAGGTCCGCATCAGGAAATACTGTGCCTTATTTGTACCAATTGTACTCATGTCTACAATGACTTGTGACATGAGCACTTAAAATCCATAGTATAAATGAATAAAAGAACGGAGGGCAAATTTAGATTACCCTGACTCTGAGGACGATTGTCTTTTCAAATTCCTCAGTGAGAAGGTCATTCGGGTAACTCCTCAGATTGAAGCTCATCTTACTTTTTTCCGTGGACTGGACAAGCGTGACGATATTGAGGTAAATAAGTAACATTTAGTGTTTAAACTCCTTGTTCAGAGAAAGGTTTCCAAAAAAACTTAACAATTGGTTAAGGGCTAAGCTACAAGTGGAACACCCACATTCATGAGAACTGAAGATCTACAACAGATACCCAAGTAGGTTCGTGAAAATGATTGTTCCTAGAAACTAGCAATCTCAGAGCGTAAATATTTCGTTCATGTTATTTTCCAAACTCAGATGGCTTCCTATTTTCGACCTTATAAAACTAAGTAAACTTTTCAGTATTCTTAATAATCCTGATGCTCCTCTTTGTCTTAAACGTAAATTCAATTCCTTGTCTTCCCTTCGTTCAACTGGTTTGCGCACCAGATCTTGCGCTTTTAATCTTCAAGTTCCCTTCCTGCGGTCTAATTCTGAAAACCGCACATTTGCTTTCTCTGCTGCCACCCTTTTTAATTGCCTTGATACTGATCTTAAGCAAATAGTTAGTGTATCTCTTTCTTCTACTATTTTTTCATCTAGATTAAACAATTTTAGCATAAACTTCTAGTTCTACTTGCTAGTAATGTTTCTCGCCTTGAGGAATTAATGTATTATGATTGTCGTTTTTCTCCTTATTGTGACTGTACTAGAAGTTAATTGTTTATATCATATATATATATATATATATATATGATATTATATCTTTGTTAAACCATACAATTTATAGTTTTAGTTTCTCTCGTAGTAAGTCGTTTTGCTGATTAGTCATTATTTTATATATGTATTTGTACTGCTATGAAGGCCGTAAGTTAAATAACTCATTGGGTTAATTACGTCACTTTCGTTAAATAAAGAATATTGTATTGTATCTTAAAAACGTTGATAGGTTTGCCCCTTTTAGACAATTTTTGGGTCACATTTTAATCCTGTAGGGTTTTTAAAATCTGTGCGCCATGAGTATCAAATCAGAAAGGCATCATGCAATTATAAATGAAGTTATCCATAGGAATTTCCGGTGAAAGATCATGAGAATCGACCAGTCACAGAGCTATAAACATTTCTTTTACTATTATTTTTATACGTTTGTTTTAGATTGACTTCTGGAGAAGCCCAAGTTATCTTTTCCAGGCAGTTGATATTGAAGTTTCAGAGAAAGATTTCTCAACCCTTTCCTCCATCCTTGAAGACCATGGTATCGATTTCGAAGTCAAAATCAATGATGTGCAGAAATTGATCGAAGAGGAGCTGGAAACGGTTGGAGAAAGGAGTGGAGAATGGCACGATAGATATCACAACCTTGAAGAGGTACGCATGCTCAAGAAATAATAGAGCCAAGAGAATGGACTCCCATACAGATCCTAATGGAGTTTTCTGTTAAGGGACGGGTCATTTCATTTTATTAATTCCCCTCTAAGACCCTTTGGCATTCTTATGACATCTTTTAACTGGCAGTCAATTTTCTATCATCCCCTCGTGACAGTCCTCCAACGAATTAATTCTGATCAAATTTTTGTTTTGTCTTCTATTGCTTCGTTTACTTTTTTTATTAGATTCACTCTAAATTGAATGAGTTCAGTGGACGCATGGCATCTATCTTATATCTGGGAAGGTCACACGAGGGAAGGGAAATGCGGGCCATACAGGTTTGTTGAGCGAATATATTGTCATGTTTTGCCAGGTTTCCATTCAAAATCCGCGTCAATCTTCTCTATTCTGAGTCCTCTACGCTCATTTTTTGTTCATACATCACCTTGTTGGTGTTTTTCAACCTCGGCCAATGATTATTTCACGGTTTTATGAAAGTTACAGGTAGTTGCTTTAAGCAAGCTTATTGGTTGCGATTTTTATCGTGAGATTTTTTATTTTTGCTTGTAGATAAAAGGAAGGGGCCGTTATAACAAGCCGGTGTTTTTCATTCAATGTGGAATACATGCCAGAGAGTGGGTGTCTCCGGCAACCTGTATGTACATCATAGACCAGGTGCGCTCATTCATTGCAAAAAAAAGTGATGTAATTACGAGATAATAATAATAATGATACCTTATTTGCATAGAGCTATTTCTATCACAGTCCAATAGCGCTTTACAGTGACTGAATTAAACATAAAGTGCTTGAAAATCCCAACTGTCAGGAGGCAGACCAGTTGGTTATTTACTCAGCGCAGCTAAGGAGTTAAACTCGGGGCGATCGAGAACAAACCCAGGGAAATGGCAGGGTGGTGGATTTAAACCTGGGGCCACCAGATTACGAGTCCAGCACCCCAACCACTCGGCCATGCTGCCTCCTTCCTAGTCTCATATAAAAGTAACAAGAGCTCCCCATTATGTACCATGTCTTTGTCTCTCATGGTAATTGAGAGATAAATAAGCGTTAGGGGAGGAGTAGGTGCCCAGTTGTTCAGATACTGACACTGATCCCAAACTTTTTATAGAGAAGTACATAATTCATAATCATTCAAATCGAGTTTCACTAGTGTAGACATTGACTATCTAAATGATAAATTTACCACTTGATCTTAGCCCTTTAATCCTGTGAGTGACCAAGACAGAAATCCTCCTTAAATTATCAATACAATATCAAACAGACAAGTGATGAGAATAAAGAAAAATTTTAATTAGGGAATTATTAGTTGATCCAATACCAAATTCTCTAAACTAACATCATAAGACAGTAAGGAGAATTACTAAACAAATAAGATCTTGGGAGTTAAAGGGTTAAGCTGTTGGAAAGAGAAAAATAACTTTCTTTTTTTTTATTTAGATGACTCAGAAGTATGGAAAAGATTCATCAGTAACGGCTCTCTTAGATAAGATGGATTTCGTTATATTGCCAGTCCTAAACGTTGATGGATACGCTTACACCTGGATAAACCCGGTCAGTTCAATTCCGTAAAGTCTTTTAGAATTAAGCATTTCTGGTGACAATTTGTAGAGCGCGAGATCGATAGTTCTTGTTTCATTTGCACAACTCCACCCAAAATCTGTTCCCCAACATTTAGCTGTAAAATTCTCATTTGATCGACATTATCATTATCTATCTCTTCCTCTCATCCTTCTCCTCCCTCTCACTTCTTCTTTTCCTCCTTCTCCTCTTCTATCTCCGCCTCTTCCTCGTTCTATTCCTTCCTCTATCTTCCTTCCTCTGTCTCTTCCTATCTCTTCTTCTCTTACTTATCCTCCTTATGCTTTCTCTCTTCCTCCCGCTCTTCCTCTTTATTACTTCCCTCTCCTTCTCTCCTCCCAATCTTTGATCTATTTCTTACCTCCCTCTCCTCCTTTTGCTCCCCCTCTCTCTCCTACCTCTCCCCTCCCTCTCTTCCGTCTTCTCCACTTTTCATCATGATCCTTCTCTGCCTTCACTTCATCATCATCATCATCATCATTTTTATCATCATCATCATCATCATTTTCATCATCATCATCATCATTTTCATCATCATCATCATCATTTTTATCATCATCGCCATCATTTTCATCATCATCATTATCACCTTTTGCTCCTTCGCACTTTTCATTGTTTTCTCCTCTAGTTCCCTCTCTTAATTTTGCGTTCCTTCTCCTTCTCTTCTCCTCTATCGTCCTCCCTCTCCTCCACTCTATCCTCCGCTTCTCTTACCCTCTCTCTTACCTCTCCTCCCTCTCTTCCGTCTTCTCCTCTTCTCATCATAATCATCCTCTGCCTCCTCTTCATCGTCATCATCATTATCATCGTCATCATCATCATCACCTCTCTCATAGAGAGACAGGAAATATCGTCTTTGGAGGAAGAATCGTCGTTACCATGGTTCAAGATATCGCTGCCATGGCGTGGATTTAAACAGAAACTGGAATCATGGTTGGGGAGGTAGGTTGTGGTAACAGAGATTTTACAAGTGAAAAAAGAATTCTGTTGGCCGTCTTGTTACTTTGTTTGTTTTCACCTTTAAGTTACTCCTAATATCACAGAAAAGCTCGTTTGCATTTGGATGGGTGCTTACTTGTAGTGTATTAGACAGCGGGCACTTTTGCCATAGGCGACGTTTTTATCGATATATGGGTGATCTTTGACAGCTGCTGATTAAAGCTGAGTAACTTTTTGTCATAAAAATAAATCTCTGAGTAATGGTTAACTTTAATGTTTTATAACAGGCTCTGGGGCCAGCCACAGGCCATGTGATACCACCTACAGGGGTTCATCACCTTTCTCTGAGATCGAAACCCGTAATGTTCGCAACTATTTGGAAGGGATGGGAGGAAAGCTGAAGGGTTTTATCGATTTCCATGCCTACAGTCAGATGTGGTTTATTCCGTGGGGGTACACTTCCAGAAGAACACCGGACTATAGTGAGCAGGTTTAAAAAGTTCCTTACGTCACCTATGTAATGTTGGCTTTTGAGTATTGAAAAAATGTTGCCCATGCCCTGTTTATGGGTCAAAATAAGTATGAAAATGTTTTTTAGCCTAGTTGTTTTTATGTAGATAAGGGACTTCTGCTGGGTTTTAGTATCTGAGAAAGGGATCGACTAATCGGCCCAAACAGACAGACGGACAGACTGAGAGACAAACTGTCTGACTGACTTCCCGACTGACTGGCCGACTGACCGACAGACTGACAGACTGACAGACTGACAGACTGACAGACAGATTGACCGACTGACTGACTGACTAACTAACTGCCGATAACAAGCGGACAGACAGGGAGACAGACAGTCATACAATCTGTAGACACTCGTGATCAAAACAAAGTCAGACTGATAGAGATAGATAGGCAGACAAGCAGACAAACAGAAAGAAAGAAAGAAGAAAGAAATTCAAAATGGGCATTTCAATGTTTTTGATCAACTGTGTGATTTTTTTTTCCTGTTGCCAGATAAGAGTCGCTAAGGCTGCCTCAGATGCTCTGAGAAGGGAACATGGAACAAGATTTAAATATGGCTCGTCTGCATCTCTGTTGTGTGAGAATCAAACAATAATCTTTATCCTTAATATTTATTTTATCTTAAGCACTAAAAGAACTAAGAACATTGAGGAGAGAAAGTTGACAAAACGTGGAATTCGTGTTTAAAAAAAAAACGGAAAATCGCACGAACAGGGTCAAAACGTCTACCTAAAATAGATTGGACAGCTCCAATCGATTATGGACGGCAACAAACATTTTCGAACCGTGTTATCTAATTTCCAACACTTCCGCCCGGTTTTGTGGGCTCCTGTTTGATTTCAAACCTCATTTTTATTTGACCCTTATTTTCAGATCCTGCGTCTGGAGGCTCGGAGGATTGGACCTACGGAAAGCTTGGCGTGACCTACTCATTTTCCGTGGAGTTGCGTGACACAGGTCGTCACGGTTTCTTACTGCCAGCCTATCAAATCATCCCAACAGGCGAGGAGTCATTCGAAGGGTTAAAAGCTTTGGTCAGAGAAATGAGAGTGTAATCATTCAAGGAGGATAAAATTGTAATGTGCAACTTCTGATTATAAAACGAATAAAGAAAGCTTAGCACATGTCAATAAGCTTATTTTCTCAATGCCTAAAAGCTGTCATCTAAGACTAGGATTACTATACTCTTGTTTATTGCATATCATTTGATTTTTGTGATCTATTTTAAGGGACGGATACACCCCGTGATTCACGTATTGTTCACCTCTTTCTGAGAATTATTCTCATACCTCACAACTACTTCAAAACACTGCATAAAAGTTGGCGAGAATCTTACATGCTCCATTTCCAAATGATCAAAACGCTTTTTTAAACTGTTTGAATTTAACTAGTCAAAAGAAACACTTTTTGAACCAAAATATAACACCCTCCCCTCTCCCTTGGCCTTCTCTGTTGTCGACCGCTGCCGGTAGACGTATGCCGGAGACCTTACAGAACGAGGAAGCCTGAAACTAGTTGAAAGGGAAACAAACATGGCGGCTGATGCAGGAGTGATGAGTGACAAGTACTTTCTAGATGCTATTGAAGGTAAATAAGTATTATTCAGGTCGTCTGGGATATAGTTTCTAATGAAAATTATTTCTCAATAACTGGCGCCACTATGTAGGTACAACAACCACGTCTTTAAAAACGAAGAGCTAATAGAGCTGATGTTCGTTTGTTCGACAAAATAAGATTTTTACACGTAACACATTGCAGATTGTTTTACTTGCATAATTGTTGATCGCCCTAAACAAGTGTATGTGCCAGTCCCACAGGGAAGAGAAAGTAAAAAAAGTACATAGGGTTGATACTTCAAACTGCATCGCAAAGAATTTGTGTTCGTTTTCAGAAGAATCACTGAGTTGGCCTGTGTTGACAGCTGCCTGAGCCAGGCTTCTCAACAAAGTGGATTGATAATATTTTGAGATTCTAAAAATTGCGAAGGCTTAACTTCAAGGAGGCCTTGGTTAATCTCTATAGCCTTGACTCAAATCGAGCTTCGATGATCATAGAGTGAACTTCTTTCACAGACATTAGTCTAATTTTCTTTATTTCTTTAATCATGGGCAGTGTGCATGGATGCCTCTCTTCGATTTCAAACGTTTAGGAATATTCTTGTGATTTTAAAAGACTATTTAGTAAATGCTTTCTGACTGAGCGTCAGTATTCAAACCAATAATGAAATAGCAGAACAACAGGGGTAACTTTTCTCGGTTGTGAAGTTCATTTGTATTACGATGTGTTTTGGAATGCCCTGGCGTGCCGTTAATCAATTTATTGCATGCATATTCAAACCATAACCTGATAAAGCATTTTCAAGAGAGGAAGAATCCGCTCTAAGTGTTTTAATCGATTGTCAAATTTATCTGGGTTTAAAAGGACGTTTATTCTTTAAGAATATATAGCTTTAGTTCACAAGACTGACTTTTAATTCTAAACTTGATGAAAAACGAAAACACTGACCCTAACGAATGACGAAAAACGATGTGAACTTATCGAAAGCAAATCAAAAGTGACCTGAAGAAAAATTAATTTCAAATTAATATTCTATTGTTTTGTTCCTCTCACAATCACGTGCACGTTGACATTTATTTCCTGTTCAGTAGTTCTTCTGTCCAGATGTTTCATTGATCCTTTAACTGCATATTCATTACCAAAGCTTTGATTCCTTCAAAAGCTTCTCTTGCTGTGGGAATTATTAGCCTGGCAGGAAGAAGGAAGCCGTGTCTTCCAGTGTCTCTTAGTTCCATCGAAAATGTGTACTTTACTTTTAAATGCCCATAAAGATAATCCTTCATCGTTCCTGATTCGATATCTGTAAGATGATCACAAAATTATATAAACTACTACTATAAAACACCTCTAATTTGAAATACAGGTGGAGGCAAAGCTCTAAAATTTAAAGAAATGAAAGCTTTCGTTCTGAGGCACAGCTAAATGGTTTGGAACTTTGCAATGCCACCCGAAAGTACCAATTTTTGGAATACAAGAAAACAAAATGGTTTGGTCACCCACGGTGCTATTCGATTACATGTCACAAGACCAAAGTTTCCTCAATAGCCAATCAGAGCACGGGAATTTTCATAAGCAGCCAGTGAGAACTCAAATTAAATATAGGCAAGTAAATAAGGCGCGAAGTCCCTCATCTCATTGTTTAAGAAAGCAAAACGTGCTTTCAGAATCAATTGCAAAGCGATTCAGTCCTAGATTACTTCTAAAAATTGTAAAAATTTAAGACATTGCAATTCACGTGTTTGTGAGTAACGTGTATGTTAGGAATAATTACAAAGTGAAGCAAAACACAAAAGCACTATAATCCCAGAATTGTTCCTATCGTTTCCTGTCATCATTAATTAAATAAATTACGTACATAGCATGTCAGATGTTTGTCCAAATACATAGCTGATGTTGTCGCCTCCTTTCGTTTTGATCGCGTCCACCACAGCTTTGCTCACTCGCATCTGGAAAAGAATTGTGAAAAAATAAACAAAAAGCAAAAACTCGATGAATTTCTTACCCCTCCGGGTTTCATTAACGTATCCTTGGCATTTCACTGCAAGGAAAAATGTCAAAGGCTGTGGCAGGGTTCACTCGAACAAGGATTGCTCAATCCAGAGTCCAACGCGCTAACCAGGAGACCACTGTGATCTTTGATGTGGGTGACTTCAAATCCATCCCAATTAATGAGTGACTTACTTACAATCGCACGAAATTTTGCATTTATGTTAACCCTTTACACCCTTATATCAGAATGCATAATCTCCATACTGTTCTCCAGACTGTTTTTTATACAGTTCCCAAGGTACTGACAAGGAGAATTTGTTTACCGATCAAAAGCTTTTTTCGTTGGAGATCATTTCCTTTATTCTCATGACCTTGATGTGTGATTCAGGGGAAATATTGTAGGAAGAAATTAGATGCTCGTCACTCTTAAGGTTTAAGGTGTTGACTAATTTATGGATCTTGTACTTATGAAATGAGTCGGAGGGCTGAACGGAAAAATGTGTGGCGCGGGGTCACGAAGTAAGCACTCGAATTTATTTGTTCGTATTTCTTTTTCTTTTATATGACCACTGGTCTTTCTCTTTCTTTGCGTTTTCTTTCTGCTTGCATCCAGCACTTCCCCAATATCACGTTTTGTTTTAAAATCTTTTTTGGAGAAAAGCGCGCGGGGCCCGAACGGTCGATATGATAAATGAACTTTGAAATGTAACCAAAATTTGAAAAACCAACACCTAACTATTCACAAGTACCTCTGAAAAAAAAGGGAAAACACGAAGATAGCCCTATGATGCCCCCTAAAGAATTATTACCAGTTCTAAGTAGTCTTTACAATGAGCCTTTGTATAGCCCCAAGGAAACATTAACATCTGACTATAAGAATGGATGTCTAGGAAAGCCACCAATCTTCTCCCTAAGGACTCGAGATACTTGGCAACAGCCTGCACTTCTTCTTCTGACATCGCGTTGTTTCCATTGTAACTGTCACTGCAGGGATGGCTGCTTGCGCCAGGTTCTGAATAATGAAAGAAAAGTAAAAAATTTTGAGAAAGTCAATGTTTGCGTTTTCCAAGATGATTACCTTATTCAGATAGTTTCACACAATTCGAATTTCTCTCAAAGGCATGAAAACGCGTCGCAACATGCGGATTTTTTGTGTGAGTGTTATTTGATGTTTGGATATTTGGGTCCATTTTAATTGAAAAAAAAAAAGAAAAACAGGAATTTGGTCGACAATGTTTTCCTTTAAATAAATTAAAGCACTCACAGGGTTAGCACACCACCCTGTAGCCTCCTACAGCTAAATACGGTAAAAGAAGGAAACATTGGCCGGTGGAAAATAAAAAAATAATTGAAATATTTTACCCCACATATTTGGCCAAAAATATGTGACAAAAAGGCGTGTTTCATATACTCTACTATTGTTGTCCTTCTATCTGTAAGCCAATGGTTTCAGCTACAATTTCGTATTTTTTTTCTTCTGGTAGTTGAGAGAAGACGTTTTACGTACCACCCCACCGGAAGCCCCAGTTTCGGTTGAGATCAGCACCAACGCATGGGGAGCCTGGGTTCAAACTTCTACTCTTCCGCCACATGCGGTCCTGTGAACAATAAACAGGTAAATTAAGTGTATTTTGTTTACTAGTTGTTGGATTGTTTTTTTCCAATTTTCACCCACAAATTTGTTTCACTTCGTTTTGACTCATCATTCTCATAAGTGCTAGAATTTTTAGCCTCTCTTCAATGGTAATTTCATTTTAGAGAAAAAAATTACACTTTTGGGAATTATCTTCATCTCCACAACGTAGTATTGAGATTTCATCATCAATAACACATTACAACGTAGCTATTACTAATGTTTTGAGTAATTATATCATGTATAGATCCTCGTTATCTATTTGTAACATTTCCTTGTACTTCTCACAATTTTACAAGTAATTTACAAATGCAAGTATTTCATTAATCATGATTTCAAGTTCTTTGCTTGAACCTACATCGTGTCGTGTTCCGTTCGCCCTCGCCACTTCGATCTGCATAGTTATTCATCACTGGAGGGGGTAGGGAGAAGTTGGAGGATTTATGTTGTCACATCAAAATTTTACCTGATTCCCCAATAAGACTCAATAGCAGTAAACTTTCTTTAGTTCCCCTTGATACTCTGTTAGCGGCAACTGATGCCCCCCCGTTCCCCCGTTCTCCCGTTCCCCCGTTCCCCCGCTCCTCCGTTTCACCGTTTCACCGTTTCTCCGTTTCACCGTTTCTCCGTTTCTCCGTTTCTCCGTTTCTCCGTTTCTCCGTTTCTCCGTTTCTCCGTTTCCCCGTTTCCCCGTTCTCCCGTTCCCCTTTCTCCCGTTCCCCCTTTCTCCCGTTCCCCCTTTCTCCCGTTCCCCCTTTCTCCCGTTCCCCCGTTCTCCCGTTCCCCCGTTCCCCCGTTCCCCCGTTCCCCCGTTCTCCCGTTCTCCCGTTCCCCCGTTCCCCCGTTCCCCCGTTCCCCCGTTCCCCCGTTCCCCCGTTCCCCCGTTCCCCCGTTCCCCCGTTCTCCCGTTCCCCCGTTCCCCGTTCTCCCGTTACCCCGTTACCCCGTTACCCCGTTCCCCCGTTCCCCCGTTCCCCCTGAAAAAACCATGTTCCCCCCCCCCCCCCAAAAAAAAAAAAAAAAAAATGCTGAATCCCCTGCTGCCCCTTCGGGCGTTGAAACATGACTAGTGCCTTACAATGACTGTCTTCCGGCTTCATCTTACCTTTCCCCATGTATAAACGTAACCATCCACATTGAAAACAGGCATGATAACAAAATCAACTTTGTTCAACACTTGTTGTACCGTTATGTCATCTGAATATCGGGAGGTAAGCTGTGAAGAGAAAGGAAAATAAATCAGGTAGTGTCCCTGTGGTTAAAAGCAAACTAGCTCATCCGCTCATAATTCTTACCTGGTCTATGATATACATACATGTTGCTGGGGAAACCCACTCTCTGGCGTGAATTCCACAGTTGATAAAAACCAGTGGCTTAGGGATATGTAGAGTTGATCCGATCTAAACAAGTAAGTGGAAAAATTGTCACATGATATCAATCAAAGGAAAGATTGCGCTGATAAAAGATACAGTTTAAACAGCTCTGGAGAGTACAAATATGAAGCCAAAATTGAGACAATTTTAATGTTAAAAAGGATTTAATCAGAATTTCGCGTTATATACAGCTCCTGTCCAATACTTGGGATATCTTTTTCGCACAGTTTGTAGACGACATGTTTATTTTTGGGCTAAGATAAATGAAAAGTATCATTAATTAAATTAAAATCTACCTCAACAGCGTTCAGTTGTCTTCCCTCGTAGGACTTTCCAAATGAGAACATGCGCACTCTCTCCTTAAACCTGGCAGCAGTTTCTTCTAATTCGGAAAAAATCTTAAAAGGAAAGTTCAATCTTTTCTAAGAGAGACAAAAGTTACAGTGCTCATATTGTTTCAGCTCTGCTATACTTGAGACGAAAAACCTTACAATACTGATATCATAAAAGAAACCTAGGTTATATATGATTTCCTTTTTGCCAAATCTCTACCATCATTGTCCATGCAAATCTTCTCAAAATACAATTGGATTTTCTCAATTAACGCTTGGTACAACGATGATGCTCCATGAGATCTTTATGGCATCGTTGATAAGGCGTGAGGTCATTTAGCTACAATTGTTACTCGGGCTTTCCAAAGAAAACGCCTGAGTTGAAATTATGACCTCATTTTTTTATTTCATTCAGTTGCAAGTCGCAGCCAAGTCAGATAAATCAGCACAGACACTGTGTACAATACGCTTAAAACGCATACAAAATATTCACACAGCGTTAACAGAAAGCTCGAGTGAACGCAAATATGCGTCAAGTTAAGGAAAGATACCTGAGCTACTTCTTCGGACTTTGTGAGAAATCGTTTCGATAAGTGACTAGAATGTAAATTCTTTAAGTGAAATTCAGTGTTATAGAAAGTATTGTAGATCATAGTTTGTCTCACGATGAAGAGTTTGAATGTCAACTGTATTGATTACGACGTTCTGACAGCTCTACTCCTTATCCGGAAAGCTGTTATTTGTATGTTTTGGTGCCGGTGTTGCCATTGATGTTTTTCGATCCTCATTATTATTCAGACTATTAGATGTCAGAGTTGCAGTCACTACTTCCTCTCATACTGGAAAGAAGGGGATCGAGAAGTCCTAGCTCATCCATTCAAGAGTGATCATAGGTCGCTCTTACCCTTGAGTGTCTACCGACAACTATGCTAAAACTCGATAGGCTCGATTGTATTTCACGCTTTTCTTTCTTTGTCACCTACCTCTGCCAGGGTATGGTATTTCTCAAACCACGAAGACTCTTCACGTTTATTACGCCAGTTTCGGTTTTGTCTTTTAATAGCTGACTGTAAGTCGGATATTTGGACTTGAAACTTGATGTTATGACTATTTAACAAAGAGGTTACGTTTCTATAAACTTGTCCTGGGGCGAGACGAATGTCAACAGGTGTTCCTCGAAGCGAAGAGTGTGTCCAAAAATCCACCTTTAAAAACAGAAGATACACCCCTATCTTGTCTGTGATATATGCTCTTGCGTACATTTAAATGTTTTAAGTCATTTTGCCCTGTTCACACCAACTTAAACAAGTTTTATGAAACGTAGTTATTTTTAAACATGGTTTTAAAAAACATGTGTTTTTCCTCAATTTTTAATTAAAAGTCGAAAATGATCCGCAATTGCTTGGAGGGTCTCAATGGGGTGAAGGCTTTTACGGTTAACTGATAAAATTTAAGCCAATTTACGGCTAACGATTAACTTCTTCTGTGCGGTTAAAAGAACATTTTTTTACGGTTAACTTTAATCGCTACTAACGGTTAAAATTTTTCGTTATTCATTAATTTTTCTTCCGTTTTACGGCTAACGGTTGACCCCATTAACACCCTGCTTTGGTTTTGCTTTAATTCACACTGTGATTTATCCAGAAAACTCTTATCATCCCTGTAACCAATCAGATTCAAACCTAATTGCAATCGAGACTTGCTCGCTTGGGTTTTCCCACGCTTCAAGCTCTCGTTCATTATATATTCTCGACTAAGTTGAGCAGGCACAGAACGTCTACTTACAACTTCATTGTTAAAAAAGCTGTGAAGTGACCGGAGAAAATCAACCTGTGCCTTTGTCTTGGGAATGACTCTCAAAACTTTGTGCCTGTTTGAAAAAAAAACAAAACAAAACAAAAGCTCATGATTAATAAAACATGAAGATGATACAACTCTTGTAGACTGAAGCACTCCTAAAGCTCCTTTCCTTTGTTCACGAATCCCCATTTTTTCCTAATTTACATCTGATTCCTATTTTGTTGTTTTTCTTCCACGCCCAACTGATAATTTTTGGTTTCTGTCACGATACAAGTAACTCAGCATTTGGCAAATACATGCACTTAGGGTCTCATTCCTCGAAATCATTTTATCTTTCCATCAAAACTTCAGGTGTTGTTTGCAATGCATTGCGAGTTGAGTACGCTCTACTTACCCAAAGTAAACTTTCCTTGAATCAATACATTTTACCAGGTAAGTTAGAAAGAAAAGGACACCAAAAGCCATCCCAACAAAGCGAATTCTCATAGCTGTTGCTTCCACCCTTGCCACACTTGCCACACGTCTTTTCGTATATCCTAAAGAGCACAGGGTAATTCTCGTAGGAAATCATCAACGTGTAAAACAATATAGCTGTTTATGAGACACACTTCAGCCCTTTTTATTTAAAAATACTCTCTTCAGACAGTTTGTATGCTCTTGATTCAGCCGATTTTGAAGGAATTTCCACTTTCTTGCTTCGCAAGGCTAAGCGCTTTGAAAATAGCTCGGTGTAAATGAAAAATCTATTTAGAGGAAGTTGTTTGGCTTCGATCTTAAACATAGAAAATAAAAATAGTATCTGAGTCATCCAAAAAGTATTAAGAGGTTTCGATTTCGCTTTCAGATTCCACACTATTTGAGCTCCCGAAGCCTTTTAGTGAGCAAAGCTTCCGTTTTTTACTTTTTAAAATTATTTGTGATATCAATAATCCTCTGAATTTGTCCATCGTGTGTTATCTACACTTGTCTTCAGAATAAATTAAGGTAATGAAAACCTTTCACCTTATTTTAAAATACAAAAAAATGAAAACTTTTCAACTTAAAATTTTAAAATTCATTACTGATCTATTTTTGCGCATCAATTTATTCACTTACTATGTTTTCTTGTGCACAGTAATCTCTTTTAAGAAGTAGACCTTAAATGATATGAATAAAAAGAAATTGTATAAACGGCCGATGAAAGAGGAAAAGGTTGCTTCTCGTTTGAATGAAATTGTTATCTTTTCCCGATTTTTGCTTGTAAACCTATTTTTGCATGCATTTCACTTTTCTTCGAACAAAGCTGATCTCGAATTTAATAGCGCAACTTCTAAATTATACAAACTGCATGGCAAGCAGCGTGTAAGATTGTTCGTAATAACTTGGATTGCATGCATACAAACACAGATGACTTGAGGTTAAACTTTTAAACAAAGCACTTTACCTCAGCTTGTATATGGATATAACCACTTATCCCATCATCTTGAAATTCTTGTTTTTATCACGTACTCTTGGGTCAAATTTCTTTCTGGTCCGGGCTGAAGCCCTAACGTTTTAGGAGTCGAGATCTCTTTAGTTTCGACTTGAACAATGACGAGATAAGATTAGAAGGAAAAATTCTCCACAAGGGTCTAGTAAAAATTTATGCAATTTCCCTCGGCGGTAATAATTTATCTACAGAGTTCATTGTTTTGAAAATCATTTCTAGGCCCGCTACTCAACAACAGTCAAGTCAAATTATCATTTTTCACTGTCAGCTTCTGTTATTGCTTTTGCTAATGAGAAGGGTTTTACAAAGTCTTACATTGTCCTTTGTAAGAAGAACTTTACGTAGGCTGACACCATTTACTTGATCCGAAAAATCACTGATCAACGCAAACTGAAAATCCCAATAGTTTTGCAATAAACAAATCTTACTTTTTTTCCTTTCTGTCTAAATTTACTTCGCGGTAAATATATTTTAATTTTTTTATTTATTACGTTTGTTAACAAAAATACTCTTGTTAATCACAAGAGCAAACATGTTTTATGTTACTTTTTAATTTAAGGTTGAACACAATTGACTGAAGAAGTAGATTAAAAATGTTTTTCTTTAAAGTTTGGTTGCTTTTATCTCACTGAAATTAGTTGCATCAGCCAGATGTCAACTTCACATGCCTTCCTGCTAATTAACGAGATTTAACACCAAAAGAATGGTGCCTCTTGTCTTTATGAATTATGCCTACGAAACTAGAGATCTTATTGAGATTTGATTATAAATTAGTTTCATTTTAAGCTATACACTCTCCTTTGATACTGAACCTCTTGAAAATAGAGAATAATACTTGGCGCGTGTAGATATAGAACTTCTCTTCAAGCTTTCAACTCGATAGCTCACGAGTGAGCGCCACGAAGAAGTTGAACACGAGAGGAGCCATGTATTATTATCTTTTTTTACTATACAAACAATATAAGCCTTTGTTGACAAGAAAAGTCATCTGTATTAATGGTGAAAACTCTGCAATTCATTCATAAACCTGATAGAGTGGCGCAAAAGGCGAGTGACGTGTCAGCAGCTGATTAGCGATATCAAACACATGTAAAGAAAATTATCGTAATTTTACACGAGTGCAGTTAAGGCTTTTCTAAGAGCTGGAAATCCTTTTGAAAACGAAAAAACACTTCTTTTGTAATAAATACAACTACTTGACTCCCTTAATGATGATTTGTTTTTAACCTCCATAAAATAGCACTTGCTTTATGAGACTTCTAATTGCGATTGGCAAAAGAGATCGGGCTTGGTTTAATTTTTTTTTTTTTTGTCTACAGATAGATTTGAAATGTAGAATTTTTTTTTAGCGGTTTCACGTCAGAAATGTTCTATTCTCTCTCCCA
This sequence comes from Pocillopora damicornis, assembly GCF_964200805.1. Taxonomy (NCBI): domain Eukaryota; kingdom Metazoa; phylum Cnidaria; class Anthozoa; order Scleractinia; family Pocilloporidae; genus Pocillopora; species Pocillopora damicornis. The sequence continues at coordinate 5,666,615 of NC_142674.1, read as the reverse complement.
CGATTCCATTGTAGATACTAGCGGATTTGTTTCGCTCTACTAAGGAAACTGAGTGAATTATCTAACAATGATTCTTTACATCCCGTGGTTAAATATGTTTTAAAAACACTAAATCCGCTTGCATAGTATGCTGGCAGGTTGGACCTGTAGATATGAGGTGACTGGAGTTTTAAAAAAAAACTGTCTGGAATTATTAGCGACAGAGGAAGATTTTTTAGAGGATTAAAACGCTCAGGAATCTTATTCTTACTCTTTTGCTATTAAACCTTAACACCCTAACATTAGTATGTACGTTTTCCTTACAGTAATTGTCCTATGAGTATTTCCAGTACACCCGCGCACGGGATGCTATTTCATCGCAGATCACTACCGAGAATTTCTTTATGTTTCTCTGACAGTTTGCGTGTAGACTTCAAGCATTCCTTCCCATTTTGGCGATGTCCGTCGCAAGAGAGTGGTTCTTTTTTGACTCGCGCTACGAACCTTGTTGTATAAGAGGGACTGCTCGTAGTCCAGTTCGCGAATACTCATCAATACTTCTTCGAGAACAAAGGCACTGTAATAATTTCCTTTAATAGCAGCCTAAAATAAGAACCAAACAGAATGACTCTGGTCATACCTCGAATTCAGACCCTGAGTCAAGCCGCAAACCATTTGGTCACTGCACATGATCACACCGCTGACTAACTATTGCAAAACCAGACTTATAAAAACTTATTTTAACTTGCATCAAGACCATGTAATGTTAACCAACTTCTGTGGCTCAACTGTAGACATGTCCGTCAGGATTTATCACCGGCACAAACACAAAGTCCATTTTATCTAGCAGCATTGTAACTTTGTAGTCTTGGTCGTAGCTTTGTGTCAGCTAAAAAGAATCAAAATCGCATGAAATAGCTAAAAAACATTCCGTAGATGACTTCGATGGGAAGATGTGAAACTTCATATCATTGTGAGAAGCTACTAGAGCCAAGAAATCATTTATAATCTACCCAGTTACCAGAGCTTATTAAAATTGCTGAATTTATTCTATTACGTGGGTTTCGCGTAGAATTTGTCACGTTCCTCTCCCAGTTTCCCCACAGAGTCTCTCTTATTTCTATAACCAGTCCCTTACGTGAGTTTCTCTTAGTATTTCACAATATTTTGTTAAAGTTAGAACATGGTAGAGTTACGTGTCATATTCTGGAACATGAAGATCAAACTCAGGGTATTTCTTACCCATCTCACCCTCAGGATCGACCAGCAAGAAATTTTTATACAAAATATCAGTTAGGATATTTTTTTATTATTATTATTCAACATTTTCAAGGCTATTTGAAAGCTATCAAAGGTAGTGAAGGAAACTGCTATTTTTATCATGTAAGTAAACAGATTAATCTGGATTCTGAAACGTTATCTGTTAGACCACCGCTTCTCTTAGCCCTTTGACCCCTGAGAGAGGTGAGGTCATGAGAACAAAGGAAACGATCACCAACCAAAGAAGCTCTTGATTTTTAAACAAATTCTCTTTGACAGCACCATAGGAAATGTATATGAAATGTGGATTTCTCATCCTCTAGTACATAGTATACGAGTTGCAGCAGCACCTTATTTATACGCCAATCATAATATGAACTAATTTACGAGTTCAAAGTTTAGAACTGTTGCCTTTCATTACATTAATGTCGTGTTTTAAACCTCATTTTTCGCAATGAAATCAGTTACCACGTATCTCAAGAGTATGTTACCTTTTGTGCCAATCGAGATCTTTCACACGGAAACATGAAGGTAAATAATTACAAGCTGGAGACAAAACACAAGGGGTGGTTCGTGTGCAAGGGGAGAAGTCGAACTTTGCGCAATGACTCGCCTGTGCTTCTCATCTCGCACTTGCCTCCGCTCAGCTAAAAAAAGCTAGCATAAAAGCAAGAAAGCATAAAGCTTCCAGATCGTACCTCTACGTGAGCGAAATTTGATGGAAGGTAACGATGAAAAACAAAACCAGCAGCATGCCTATGTCTTCCCTAAGAGCTGATATCCTTCAATATTCAGCATCAAGGGCTACTTATTGTGAGTGATTCAAGCGAGGTGGAATTATGTGATAACTGGTAATTTTGTTTGAATAGAGAGCATTTCTGGACAAACAGGGAGAGAAAATAGAAAGAACAGCTGTGTTAACAAAGTCGGTAGCATTAACTAATCATGTTTAAAAAAATAATTTGAAAGGTGATTTTCTTTCTGAGGTAGTGGAAAATTGAATTACTCTGGTTTTACCGTTACTCAATTTTTCTCCATAAAAGTGGCCTTTGCCTAAAATGACAAGTTAGACCTTGACTTCCCTGCGCTTCGAATTGAAAGATGATTGTTTTTTATAGGGTTTTCATATTCTAAAATTTGTCCGTGGAGTCATAGATACCGGATATGTGATGTGTAAACGATGGAAAGACGAAGGAATAGTTTAGTCTAGATCGTTTGACAAGGCTTTACAAAGAGCTATAGCTAACGCCAGCCTTTTCTGTGGGCTAGAAGAATCATTGAAAAGTGCAAAAGGTAACCTTGATTAAAAGTAAAGCATTCTTTCAAATTTGTCAGAGGAAAATGCCGCATGACTTAAAGATCATTTTTTTAATATTATAAAGGCCTATAAACAGACATACATTTCGAAGCTGTGTTGAAATAGCTGCGTTATGCTTACAAATTCTAATCTAATATTCTCAAATATTTGAGATAAAAAGTACCAGGATAAAAAAATATTTTCGCAAACCATGACGTAAGATATAGGTCAAACGATATCATTAAAAAAAACATTGAAAAAAAATAGCTTTTTCTCTTCAAAAAAGAAGTAATATCTACTTCCGGTTTCCGCTTCAGAGAAAAGCGACAACGGAAATTCGTCTACGTTTGCAGCAAACACAAATCTAGAGTTGAAGACAAATTTCAACCACCCTTTGGGATTCATATAATGCTGAGACCAGTACGATTATCCATAGAGAAGGTAACTGAATAAAAGCAAGACGTACACCTGACGAAAAACTAAGCAAAACAAAAAACAAAACAAAACAAAAAAAACACGACATTTAGTAGTTTGCAGTATGTTCAGTTGATACCCTTCAGCTTTGGACGTGAGGAATCTGGCACTAGACACATCATTGCATGTTAATCTAGAAACATGGCGGACGGATGATGTAAACGTTTAGGTTGCGAAGAGGAGGTCATTTTAATAATTTCGTAGATTAAAACTCACAGCATGGGCAAAGAAAAGGCAGGAGCATTAACACCAAAAGCCATATCGAATAGAATTAAAGCTAAAGGTTTGCAGAAGCTGCGATGGTATTGTCAAATGTGTCAGAAACAATGCCGAGATGAGGTACATGTTCTATGAAGTCCATTCTGAAATTTTTTAAAGTCGATATTGATATTTGTGAACCGAATAATATTTCATGTACCTCTCCTTTACCTTTTCTTGGGAAAGAATGGATTCAAGTGCCACACTATGTCGGAATCACATCAACGCCAGCTTTTGTTATTAGCAGAAGATGTTGACAAGTACATGGACACTTTCTCTAAGTAAGCTAATTTTCACTTTTATTGATATACATGTAGGCTTAGTACTGTGTCCGTGATTATTATTATTTAGGCAGAAATACAGATTACAGGGCTACTTATTTACATATCATTGAATCAAAACTGGGCTTTATAAATATTTCTTGTTTATTAATGAAAGCTAACAATGTCAACCTCAGTGGCCTTGGACAACGTTATTTTAAGATTACCACACAGCCCTATATTTCCTGAAAGTGCGAAGATTGAAAAATTCCTTTTGATGTTTCACTTGTGGCAGATTTAAGGGAGTATTGATACTAATTCTTTATGTTTTCAATTGTCAGGGAGTTCCAAGATACTTTTCTAAAGCTTTTGAAGAGACAGTTTGGTATGTGATGTGGTGTTATTGTATTTTACACTTTTCTCTTGTTCGTCATGGCTAACTTCAATCACTTGGTCAAATTTTCTACACTTTCATTTTCTAATTTGTAGTAAAATGAAAATTTAATCATTTTTCTCATGATGCAGAATCAGGCTATCTATTGTATTCATCCCAACATTTCATAGGCTATATTGATAGTCTTTGTTGGGTGATGAGGTCAAAAGTTAATGTGTAGCTATTTACAGCACCTTGTTTGGCTATTTTGGTATGTTTGGTGCACTGTCACTGGTGTATTTTGTATTTGTATTTTGGTCTTGTTTGTTACTTATCCGCTTTTGTTCCTGCATCTGCCCATGATGGTACATGTTATTTCATGTTATATGTACCTGTAATTCAACAGAGACAAACAACAACAACATCAACAACAACATTTATTTGTAATGTCACTAACTTATGACTTGAAAATCAGACAAAGTATTAAATTTGAGAATATTAACTTCAATAGTTGGGCTACAGGATAAATTGGAACATTACAGATTATGACATGTATTATGTAACAGTTAACCCTTCAATTCCAAAGATCTGATTGTCAATTCTCCCCTTTAGCTGTTACACATTTGCTTCAAAATTAGTTACAAGAATTTGGTTTTGGATCACGATAAAATCTTTTACAGTGTACCTTTTAAGTTTAAGTATTCTCTTTACCTGTATCCTGAATAATGTGTGCATATTATAGGGAGAAGTTACATGTGAATCACCTCTGGGAGTAATAAAGCTTTAAAAAGAGAGGTGATACTCAGAACAGGGGATGATAGAAGATACAAATTTATCTTTACAGTGAACTCTCATCCAAGCTTGTATGGGTCACCATTTGATGTTGTTGATAACCAGAATTCTGCACTGTAGGTTTTCTTGAATACACTAAACTACAAAGTATGCAATACCATGGACCATCACGGTGGATGAATAAATTTTTTATTGGAGAGGGGTTTTAAACTTTGATTCAGAAAACACAGAATTTTTTTCTGTATTAGGGAGCTTTCACAAGCCAAGAAATATTTCCAAAAAATTTTTTTACGTAATCCTGTCATTGCAAGAATTTTGGTTTCAAAGAAGTGGTAAAATAAAAGAAAGAAAAAAAACAGTTCAAATGTGAAGACCATACCCCAACCTTTACCCCTTCCATCAGTCAAAACTTAATTTCTTGCAACACCTGTTTTTTTTAGGAACTCGTAGAGTGAGGGCTAATCAAGTTTATCAGGATTACATCAGTGACAGGCATCATACTCACATGAATGCAACTCAGGTTTGTGTAGGACTTTGTTGACTACAGAAAAAGTCTTGGTTTTTTTGTCTCATGCTTATCACAAATGAATCAATTATTTCATTGTTATCTGTATTTGATTATTAAATATTTAACAATTATACCTTTGCATGTTTTATTTTATATTTTATTACAATATGATTTGATTAATGCTAAACATGTTTTTTTTCTTTTTTAGTGGGAAACTCTAACTGAATTTGTAAAGTGGCTGGGGAAGGAAGGTAAGTTATGTGTTATTCACTGTTATACACAAAGCCTAAGTTATTGCTAAATGTAATGTGAACTGATTTAATCCTCTAACCATGAGGAGTGATAAGCATCTAATTTCCCCATAATACCACCGATCATTCATTAAGATAACATGAATAAAATTAAATTTTTATTAAAATTAAAAACAAGTGAACCTAACTAACTTTGATTGTTAAACTTATTCTCCTGGTCAGTACCAAAGATTATTTACAGAAGAGAGTTTGAGGAATATGGATACTGATGTTAGAGTGTAAAGCAATTTTCATCTCCTTATAATTGCTTTTTTTTTTTCAATTAGGACACTGCAAGGTAGATGAAACAGAAAAAGGGTGGTTTATTGCATACATTGACAGGGATCCTGACACCATAGAGAGGCAAAAGGTACATATGGTAGAGCCCAAAATTTTATTGTTATCACTGTATAAAAGGGTTAAGTTTATTAATAAACTGTGGTGCTGCATCAGTGGGAGAGTATAAAATAATAATTTGGTTTTATCAACTGAGTTGAAAACTTAAATTGGCTACTGTAAAGAAATTCAAAGCTGACATTTCAACTGTTAGCCCTTTACCATTTGCTCTGACAAAGGGCTAAGGCTAAAAAGTGTCAGCTTTGGAACTCTTTACAGTTGCTAAATAAATTTAGGTTTACTTATCTACTCAGGTGATAAAACCAAATAACCCTGTTACAAACTTTAAGAGCTGACGGATTAAAGAGGGCAAAGAAAACCATCATCAACTGTTTGATAGGATCCAGTAGTTAATGTCATCATTATCCTTTCAATAGAATTTTAAATCTTAATTGCTTGGGTGCAAATGGAAAGGTAGTACATGTACTTGTTACTTTATATTTAGGCAGCTGCGGCTAAAGAAAAGATGGAGATGGATGATGAGGAAAGACGAAGTAAGTTTCCTTGGTGCTAAAGTTTTAAGATGTGATATGTAAATAAAGAACATTTTAATTTGAATTCAATGAAACTCATCACCTCTTTCATTACTTCTGCTACTAGTGTTTCTAGGGATTTGATGGGGTGTGCTTGCATCTGATGTTTTTTCTTCCATTTAGATTGTGATTTCACCAACCGAATTTACAATATTTCAGACCTGCAAACATGAATGTTTCAGAGAGTATGCACAGAGATTTTATTATTTTAATTGTACATGGCAAACATATTATATTTAATGCATCTGACCAATAAGCAAATTTATTTACTGTTCAACAGCTAAGCTTCTTGAAAGGCAAATTGAAAGAGAAAGAGCGAGGAAAGTAGATGAGGTTTGTCTTGAACAAAAATGTCTTCTTAATTTCAATAGTGTCTTTCAAACCCTCAGTAAATACACATTTTTTTTATAGTATTTGTTTGTTTTGTTTAGCCAGAACCAGTCTTCACAGAGCTCAAACGAGACAATGAAGAGGAAAAAGGTTTGCTAGATTGATTGTTAGTTATCTACTGCTACACATTTCCTTATTCCTTGTCGTTTTTAATGATACCTTCTACCTGATAAGTTTGCAGATTCTCATTACCTGTTTGTTGGATAATGTATGGGTATTGTATGGAGAAGTTGCATATTATTGATTAACTTAATCACTTCTAGGAGTTCAAGGGTTAACCATTCACACCCTGACATCAACATGCATCTTCTCAGTACTGTTCTCAACACAAATCCTAAGTTGCTGATATGGAGATTAAGAGCTTCTTAATAGTTGGTGATCATTTCCCTTATTCTTGCGACCTTAGTGTTTGATTTAGGGGTGATCATGTAAGGAGAATTTAAAAGCTTGTTCCTCTTAGGGGTTAATGGGTTAACGTCTTTGATCTGATAACATCTTGTTTGTCCCCAGCTCTCTGAGGATGTGGTCTTCTTATTTTTTGGGAATATTTTAGACCAATCACTGAGCATGGAAAAGCAATTCAATGGGATTCTACAGTACTCTCTAAGCACATTTGAAAATTCTGTTTGTCAATTTATTATCATGGTAATATTTTAGAGCAGTAAAAAAACTTGAACCCAGCAACCAGTCAGAACAAAGATAAACATTATCGTTAGCCAATGAGAACTCAAACTGCTTAGCGCGGGAAAACGCGATCGACCTAGTCGCGATTGTTTTTATTCTTGCATCTGATTGGTCGAGAGAATGGCGAGATTTTCTAGACCAATTGCAAAGTAAAGTGCAATAAAACCAAAGCGATCCTGGCTTACTTTCGACGCCCATTGGAAAATTTCTCCAACATCAAATAAATTGTATTTTCTTTTTTTTTAGTGACGTTCCTTATGCCGGCGGCAAAGAAGAAGGAGTCTGATCCAGGCCCCAGCGGGTAAGCACATTACTAAAAGAAAAAATGTCAACCGAGTTTTTTAGGAATTTTGTCCTCAACAAATCCTTGCCAGTATTTGATCATACCAGTATTTCCGGACTTAGGAAACCTCTCAGTTCCTGTGAGTTCTCTGAGGGACATCACGTTTTTATCCCCTTAAACGATAAAAGAATAAGGGAGTGTTTATAATTAATTTGTTAGTGTACACATTGTTACCATAATTATAGGTAACTTCTTTGCTACTATGCATTAAGATTTCTTAAGCCAACTTTCCTCAGCGAAATATCTCAGCGAAATATTTCAGCGAAATATCTCAGCGAAGTTCAGTCTCTTTAAACACGCGTTCAAAGCGTTGTCTGCTAGTTTCGATTTTTAGCTTTGATCACCTTAAGAAGAGTGTAAACTGGGCAGTTTCCGTAAAAAAAATTACCAGGCCTTAACAGAGACCAGATTTGAACACCATGCAGGAACTAACCTTCACTGTTGTAATCTGTAATATTAGAGCAATGCAGTCGAGGTCAATTGGACTGCCAAATCCAATTATGTCAGCGAGTTTGATGCCGAAGGAAAAGAAAAAAGAGAAAGAAAAAGCCAAAGAAAGGTATTGAAACTGTTTGAACAATTGGAGGGGATCTTCGTTTTTCCTTTTTTTTTTTTTGGCTCCTATTGAATTGCAGACATGTGTTCTCAACTGGGGCCGTCAGCTTGTTAGAATATGTAAATAAAGATTTCGTTTTGGAGGGAAAGTTTTTGTCTAGAGGGTGCCGGTACAAGACGATGAATGTCTGTTATGAAGGCTTCGACAATAAAGTATCTATCCCTAATTTAACAAAATTTCATTTAGTCGAAGTTTTTTGAAGAGGACGTCAACGAAAACAAAGAAATCTCAACTGCTTTGTCTTTCATGCGTTCTTTTTCGTTTATTTACGTGTTTCATTGTTTTTTAGACAGAGGAGTGTTTTACAAGCGAGGGGAGCTAACTTAGCACTGGTGAAAGTTTTCTGTTCCTAGTTAGCGCTAGAAATAATGTACAGAACTTTGTTTTTAATTTCTAGTCAAAAGCGGAAATCGGCGCTAGAGGAGATAATGGAAGTAAGTTCATCGAAAAAAGTTGTCATGTTACAGAACTGACAGACGGTTTTTTACCTCTCAGACGTGGACCAAAAGGTAATACTTTCGTTTTACTAATAAACTCTTCATTTTTTTTCCTTAAGATGGAAGAGCAAAAAAAGATGAAGATAAGCCGAAAGGACAACTGGATTGCAAAAGTAAGTAAAAGATAGATACGAGGTGAAATGGATGGCAACCCAGCGAGTGAAGACCGAACGAACGAATGAACGTGCGAAAGGACAAACGAACTAGCGAACACACGAACGATCGAACGTACGAACCTGCGAATAAACGAATGAAAGACCGAATGAACCAGGGAACAAACGAAAGAACGACCGAGTGAACTAGCAAACTAACGAATGAAAGACCGAATGAACCAGCGAACAAACGAACGAAAGACCGAAAGAACCAGCGAACAAACGAAAGAACGACTGAGTGAACCAGCGAACAAACGAACGAAATACCGAGTGAACCAGCGAATAAACGAACGAAAGACCGAATGAACCAGCGAATAAACCAACGAAAAACCGAATGAGCCAGCGAACTAACGAACCCACAAACAAACGAATGAGCGAGGGAAGGAACGAACTAGGAGTGGTGAACTCTTTCTATTGTAGTGGCAGTATAATAAAAATAGTATACTAAAGTAATAATAACGATAGTATAGTATTGATGGTACGACTGCAAAGAATTTATTATGGTACTGTGAATCATTGCATGAACTTATCTTCTGGCGTTCATTTGCAGGGAATCGTTGTGAAAATCATGACCAAAAAAGTTGGAGAAAAATACTACAAAAAGAAAGGAACAATAAAGGTATGAATCTAAAATACCGTTCGTTACAGTCTGATTTAAACGAATGATCTATATGGACTGAATGCGTCTTTACGAAGGCGATCTTACTGTCTTCACCCTGAAACTACCGGAAGCATTGGTCACATGACCATTTCTTACAATTCTTCAACCAGTAAGAATAGACAGATAGACAAGCAAGAGGTTATTATCTTTATGGAAAACCAGATTCTCATAGCGCTGCCATCGTCTGCAGCCGCCGTCGCCATCTAATTTTCAACAACATCAAGAACTTTGTCACATTATTTGATTGTTCCCAACCTTCCTGTTTTTACCGCAGGACATTAAGAATCTATTTGTAGCCGTGATAAAGATGTCAGATGGCGGAGATGTTCTCAAAGTGGATCAGGAACACTTGGAAACAGTCATACCAGCCATAGGTACTGTTGCTTCAATAACTTGACCGGTATCCGTCCTTTAGGGGAAATGTCTGTGATAATCTTAAGGTCTCGAGATGCGCAGGAGAAATGGGGACGAGTGTTGGTGGTAAGCACACGACGAAAAGACTGACGGGAAGTCGGCTTTTCCCACGCGCCTCCCCATAGGGGGATTGTGGAAGAGTTAGTAATATATTCGGAAATAAAGTTAGTCATTCTCAGACTAATTCCTGATTACCAGCTGAAGAAGCCTTAGATTGTTGAACAAATTCTCCTTGTCAGAACCCTAAGAAATGTTTAGGGAGTTGTATGGAGAATATGCATACTGATGTAAAGGAGTGAAGGGTTAATGTCAGGTGTACTCTAAGCTTTATTTGAGTGGTGTTGTTTGATTTCGTTGTTTATTACACTGATTCTTAATCGAATTCTGTTAATTTGAGTAACGTTAGGGAAATAAAAACTGTTGTTTCTTGACGTGTATGGTTTTGGAGGTATTAATTGCATTTATTGTATTTCCAGGAAAGACTGTCTTAATTGTAAACGGTGCCTACAGAGGAGCAAGAGCTTCGCTTGTGTCCTTGGATGAAAAGACCTTCTCTGTAGCCGTAGAGTTGAAAGATGTAAGCTAAAAAAAGATTTGGTTGGTCAAATTGACTCACTGTTAAGTGTTTTATCTATTAGTGATTAGTTGAGCATCAACGTACTGTATAGACCAGTTGTCATTTCATTATCTTGACGCCTGAATCAAGTTTGTTTCATGGCCCATTCTTAGCGATGGAGAAATCACTTCAGACCAAGGAGAGCTTAAAAGTACGCAGAAGTAAACGATCCACAGGGGTGGAAAACACAATTGATCAAGTACTAATTGGTTTTCATTCGGAAATGTTTTTTGACTTCGGTTCGCTTTTCTTGGTGGAAAAATTCACGTAGACGTCGGATACCTATTTCTTTGTTTTTGCGTTTCCCCACAGGGACCCCACCGAGGGAAGAGAATTGACAGGATCCCGTATGAAGACATCTGTAAGGTTGACACGTGACAGCAAGTCCCAGAGCCACATCTTTGGTCGCGAAAAAATGGGAATGTCAGCGCTGAGACGTGGGAAAAACCACACAGGATAGTTAATGCTACTTTGTCATACTCAACAAATATATCCAAAGAAAAGTGTTTCAGCAATCCTCGAGAAAACGTTTGCTACAGTATTTTACAACGTGCGTCCACAAAGCCACTAAGCCATGAAGCCATTTTCTTTTTTGGGTAAAAATTTGTTTGTAGAAATATTGTAAACATATTACATCTTTTTTTTCATGAAATAGTAATAAAAAGGAATTAATTAGTATAGCGTAGATGTGATTTTGTGTTTGTCTGTGCATGTCAAAATATTCCCCTCTCCTACCTTGCAGTATTTTTTTTTATTATTGATTGTGAGGCTCACGGAACTATTTGCATTGCAAATACGTTACTTCATTTAGTATTCGCTCTAGTTTTGCCAGGATCTTTCCACGTGTTGCTCAGAAATCTGCTTTATGGATTGGTTTGAAGCAACTTGTGCCGTAGAATACAGTTTTTGGTTGTGGTTGCCTGAAACGACCCCGAACGTCAGGCAATTGAAGCAAACATGTTAGGTGGTCTTGAATGACGGTTTGTGATGAGTAACAGCCTCCGCACGTGGTTTACGACCAGCAACCCCAGTCAACTAAGTGAAGCTGTGAACTGGCAGGATTTTGGTCACTTTTGAGCACGGGTAAGTTATCTATATTCGTTATATACGCAAGGTCTAGTTAGCAGCAATTTTGTTTGCTTTGAGAGAGCTTCATTTATGACAGGTATAATTTAATGAATATTTCGTCTTGCCATTGTTGTATTTGTTGCTCTATTGTAATAAACAAACGCGAGAATGAACTTTGCTACCAACGGGAAAAGTATTTCAAATTTTCTTCAATACCCAACTAATGATTAACTTGTAAGATTAGCCGGGATCGCCCTAACAAATCAGCAAGATTATGTAAAGAGTTGTTAGCGAGCTTTAGTGAGCGTTTTTTATACCCTAGAACTTACAAAATTAATTTAGGTGTATAGTTCGAGTATTCGAAGTATTCGACTGGATGATGGGTTAGGTGACAATTAGGCACAGTTTTAGATCTATAATATATTTTTGGAACAACTACTTGTCTGGGCGCGGTAGTATCTTCTATGTATATGAGAGGTAGGTGATCGTCGTAAATACTTGGAAATTCTGTTGCAATTAAAGCCTAAAATGGCCAGTATCAGGCGATCATGAACCTTTTTTCGGTTTTTTGAAGCCAGTCAAAAATATCCAAAGAATTGCTTGTCTTCGTTAAATTTCTTAGAGGAGCTTGTCTCTCTCAGTTGAATTTCATTTTACACTGTTATAATGTTTACGCACCTTTCACTAGTATAGCAATGAGGTATCATGAAACAGGCTTTATAAGGAGTTATGGAGAAAAATGCACTATATGCAGATTAGTTAAAAACTGTTTTTATGTGGTCTGGATTTTTCGGAATTCGGTTCCCGCTAAACCGTGAGTGTATTTAACTTTTCTTAGTATTTGAGGACATTCTCCTGAAAATTTTATTTCTCATCCTTTCTCGTCATTTCTCTACCTTCTGACGAAGGTGAATTGGTCGTACAAAAAAAAAATAAAGAAAAGCAACGAAAAAGAAAAAAATTGAAGTGCGAGGGAATCTTTCATGAAAATCCCTAAATAGTGTCTTGTATAGGGAGATAAATCCTATCTGACCATTGTAAACGATGTCAGAAACCAGTGCTAGTAGTGTGTTTAATGTATTTTAGGGCACAAATCCTTTGATTCTGCACATTTTTTCTGGTATGAAAAGAAAAGACAAAATCCTAGCTCAGAAGAACGTGTAGAATTTTAAAGGGAATAAAAGGTTTTTCCGATTTATATACCTTTATTCCTGATGTACAATTTCATGTATTGTATGTCTCATACAGGTCATTTAATCATTTCCTTTTCTTCCAGGTTTGAAAGATGTTCCAAGAAGATTGAAGAAGTTTATTGACTGAAATAAAGTTTTATCAAACACCTCTTGTGTAGTACGTGGTGAAGATGCACGCACACGCATAGGAAGTGATGTTTGCAAGAAAACTATCGATCAAAGAGTCTACGCGATTTAAAGGGCCTACCGCAATTCTGCGAACAAAATTTCTTTCTCGGAGAATGTCTTCAGCGATGAAAAATGAGCGCCAAAAAAACTAAGTCTTTTGGCGGGAAAATTGTCCATAGGAAAAAAAAAAAAGTCTGCGGTTTTGAATTGTGTCTTCAGTTGAGCAAAAAATAAACAAGTCTTTTGCCGAGAAAAATCTTGCATTGTGCCGTTTCTTTTCTCCTATCAAACGTCACGTATATATTTTGTATTAACACTAGAACCCGTTCAAATCCGTAGAATTTTTTTTCCTCTCGGCAACCCTCCATACGCAAAAAAAAATAAAAGAGAGCCTACATTTTGACTTGCTACCAGGCCCTTTTCACAGCGCCAAATTTTTTCTTTGTTTTGGCTTATTTTAAACTCAAGACATTAAAGAGACCATGTATTTGAAAACACATTTTATTTGCCTTTAAGTCTATTTACTAAGTACAAGTATATACTGACAAGTGCAAATGTCGGTAAGCATAACTGAACACCGAAAGAGTAAGTCTAACTTTATTGCTACTAACTAAGTGAATTTTGATAGACTGTAATTGTCTCGAGAAAATTGATAAACTTGAATTTTAAGAATGAACATTGATAAGTATCATATCTGCTGAAAATTGTGGACATCTTGTGAAAATAGAAAGTGTAAACTTACTCAAAATATATTTATGAATGCGACTGTCTGATAAATGTACTAAATACTAGAAAGTAGTTGTTTTGTTTTTGGTTTTTTTTTTAACTAATCGTACTTCCTTGAGCCGATAGCAATTGACCTAAGATCAAAATTTTTTTCCTGCAAGGTACGTCAAACAATGTAAGGGTAAACTTACTAACGATCACTGAAAGTGTGCCTTTCAAAAACATTTGGCGAACTTAGAGTATGAAAGAATTTTCTCAAAACCAGTAGTTTCAACAAATTTAAGTTTTAAAATCAACTTTTCCAGACAAGACTTTTCCTGCGCCAGACAATTATGTAAGGACGAACTTAGGTTTCGGGTTTTGTTTTGCAGACAAATTACTAACCCTTTTTAATGAAAAATTCATGACTATTTATTGAAAGGATAGCTAGCAACTATATGTTACAGTTTTTACCTCTTACGATAAATTTCCAAACGTGTTTCTAGAACATCTGGGTTTTCTCTAGTTCAATCTTGTGTCCTCACTTCAAGCTTGGGTCCAAATTATCAAGCAAAGTATGTTGAAAGAACTGAAAGAAAACAAAATAACATGTTACCATAACAAATCAAAGCTTGTGCACAGAGCCAAAAGGTGTAAAATATTTTAAATGTGCCATCCTTACTCTGGACAAATTGTGCAAAGTTATTAGTCTTTAGTATAATTGCGCCGCTCTGATTGGTCGAGGATTACATGACCACCACGTGCGAGCTGATTATAGCAGGGGGCGCTAAAGTTCATAATCGTTGCCTCGCGTTTTGTCGATGTTACCGAGGAAGTGATAAACGCGATGGGAGAAAATTTCATTTCGAAGAAAACAAAAGATGGTATCAAGTTTGGCGTAACAGAAAGATATGAAATGTTAATTGTTTGAATTAAATAAAACTGTGAAATTCTAGTGTAAAGTGGCTCTTTATCAATCGAAACAATTGAAACAGGATGGTTTCAGCGTCAAAAAAAAATTCAAAAGCACCTAAGCAATTATACTGAAACAGTTATTCGCCTCAGGCTCAGGGAATATTGTTAAATAAACCCCTCGACTTCGTCTCGAGGATTATTCAGCAATATTCACTAAGCTTGAATCATTATTAAATAACATCTATTATAACTGATAAACGTCTTTAAGGACGATATATCTAGACTGTGTCGTGATATCTTTTTAACTACTCTGTGGGCAGCTCAGGTACCAGTCGTTAATTATTATATCACTAGGGGTGGGTTTAGAATTTTGGGGGTCACATGATCTACAAGGGGAATGGAGGGGGATCAGTCGTTACCAGCCCCCCGGTGATAAATATTGATCGGTTCTATTAAAATGATTATTTTTTATGTGGTTATGCCTTAGTGGAATTTATATCTTTAGAACTGATAGAAGATATCACGGTCGATTATATTTTCAGCTGCTTAGGTCAAGACAAATGCACTAAATTGTGGTTCCTATGTAATTTCCATGCACTAATTCAAACAAGTCTCGAAAACTCAATCGTCTCTAATGGCGAAATTCTCTGGTTTTATATTGCGTTTTAAAAAACCTTTATAGCATTTCCTAAATTGGTTAATATTGGCTATCGATATATTTTCCGGAGATGACGGCAAACAACTTAGAGCGTTTTAAACGATGATAAAAAAAAAAACCTTACTATGAACTTTTTCTCATGAACCAAAATTCTTATTTATCAACAATGCCAATTGCTCTTTTATTTATTTTAGAGCTCCGTTGATTTCAAATTAAAACAAAGGTTGCCTAAACAGCATGCAAATATGTCACCAAAGTTAAGCAAATAAAACATCTGACAAAATTGATCTGAATTATCAATCTGATCGACTACTACTTAATATCACAAGCTACTGCTTTCTCTGTGCTTTGTTTATATCTGTACTTTGGAAAAAAAATTATGAAAATGTTCCTCTCTAAGATTGTCATCAAAGTTAAACAAATAAAATAACATCTGATAAAATTGAGATGAATTATCAATCTGGTCGACAACGACTAAATATCACACGTTACTACATTTTCTGTGTTTTATTCATCTCTGTAATTTCGAAAAAAAAATCTCAATTTTTTTTTTTTTTTAGAAAGGGGAGGAGCGCTGAAGTTTATCTGAAAAGGTTGGGAAAAAAAACAGTGTATTTTACCGTGGTTTCATGGATTGCAAAACCCCATTAAGCTGTTCCAGGTTGATTCATTTTTTTTATCATGTTGCTTAATCTAACATATCAAAAACTCCACCAATCTCTTCTTCCTTACAAATAAATTTGTTTAAGAGATTCTAGCTCCTGTTTAGTACGCGCTGAACGGGGTCGAAGAACCTAAAAATTTCAAGTCTCATCTAAGTTTGAATTTTCCGCCATTTTAAAACTTTACGTCTTCACCAAATCTAAACTCTGACTGACAAATTAATGGACAAATTTGCCCTGTAACTTTTATTGAGGAGATATGAGTGTAGCATTATTTATCGAGAACTACTTCGAAAGAATGCATTTCTAAATTAAGAATTTCAGGAGTTACGGTGTTCTTTAGTGCAATCTCAAAATAAACTCGTTCTCCCTCTTACCATTTTTTGTGGTGAAAAATATAAACTTGACCTTTTGAAGAGCATTCATTCTGTTCAGGAGTTCAAAGCTACGTCTCCTTGCGACTGTTAAACCATGTTTGGACGCTGACCTTCTTGATAATAAAAGTTTTTAGCCGTCACTGGTTCCAGAGCTTGAAGTGAAACCGTTCAAAACAGATACACTGTAAAATGTAAATAAGTTGAGATGAACACGCGCAGTTTCAGCCGTTCACATCAGTAAGAAAGACATTTAGATTTGCATAACGCAAGAAATTCTTGAGTTGAGTTGAATTTGAAAAACGCTTGCACATTCTGCAGTTCGTAAATTTTCTAGCATTAAAGGTCGCTCTAAACTTGTAACGATTATTAAATCCTGATTAAAATTTAATGATTTAAACCGAAGTTCATAGAAATCTTCACAGGCAAACGAAACTGAAGTTAAGGGTTTTTCTTAGGGACTGCAGTTTTTATAATGTACCCAACATATCTAAAAACAATCAACTTGTTGAGAAATAATTGTGCATTTTTTCTACTTTTTCTTGCTTAAAAAATGTAACGTAGCATCGATCTGTAAAATTAGAGCTAATGTTTAAAACTGAGGAACACAATGTAAGCTACCTTAAAAACTAATCTTCTGCGTAAGACACTTGCATTCTCGACAAACTTGAAGAGTCCAACCTTAATTTAAGAATCTTTAACACTTTTCCCAGTCAAAGCGGTAGTTTATTTTAGCGCTCATCATCTGGCATGTACCACAGCGATCTCATTTCCTTCGCCACTGCGTCGAACGTCAAAAAGATTCAACAAACTGTTGTGCAGAAAATTGCTTGGCTAATTATCAAAAGGCTTTTCTTCAGGGATGTCAATTCGTGCCTGGCACTCGGGGCATGAATAAACCCCTTCTTTTTGTCTCGCTAGTGCATGTCCCTTTAAGCATTTACAGCAGAACTTATGAAAACAAGCGATGGTATTGGGTTTAGTGTAAGTATCCACACAAATAGAAAAAGTTACACGTTAAGAGGTGTTTCCAAAAGCGACTTGCAGACAAAAACACATCCGTTTATTGTTTCCTATTCTCAGAAAATCTGATTTGAATGGCATTTTAATAAAAACTCAGTTGAATCTCTTTGCCCGGGCTAAGTTGAAAACTTCATTTTTAAATGCAATTTTCCTTTTGTTTGATTTCTGCATGATTGCAGTTATGATTGCTATCGTCGTGTGACTCTTTGTTTCAGCGAGTCATTGTTACGAAATCAAAAAAATATTCGTTCTCGAGTAAGAGTCATTGAAATATGGACAGAACCACAAGAGTATTGAGAGTACCCCTTCTTAGTTAGTTATATCTGACAAGTTTTAGTCCATAGAATAAGCTCAATATCTTACTCTCCAAAGAGTCTGTGTAATAACAAGAATCATGAATAATAAACACACTCTGGAATTCTCGAGGGATGACGAAACCCAAGAAGAGACACACGAGGGAAAGCAAAGGAGCCGACGAACAAACCGTCCGAGCAGCCTAATTAATTCAATGATCATCATTACAACTTCTTAGTAAATGGAAAGTTTATTTAAATTGAAAGAGAAGCAGTGTTAAACATACAGAATTTCAGTTATATTGACAACGCAATCAGTTAAGCGTTCGTTTTAAATTATATCAATCGTTTGACATATTTTGAGCTTTTTGTACTTCAAGGAACAGTTGACAAATATTTAAGCTCAAAATCAATTTTTTCCTCAAGTCTATCGACCATATAATCCTTAAAAGTCAATCCATTCAAACATTGCGTAGCATTAAGTCCTTAACATTTCCATCTGAGAAGATCTGATTTTTCTATGTTAAGATGTGAAAAAGGTTCTCAAAATTTAAAAAGCCCTAGTACATGTAGCTGGCGATTATTGCAACTTACAGCGATACATTATGAGCCCCTTAGATCAACAGCTATTTTTCGGCTTCAATTCATGTCTTGAATATGATGCAGTAATTTACCAAGAAAAGAAAAACGAGGAAATTTGCCAGTGCAATAGTGAAAAATTGCAAGCCATGAATCTTGGCCTCCTATCAACACACTTTAAGAGAATCATCGCTAAATGGAAAAAAAATGAAGCCTCGACATACCCATGTTACATTGGTAATGAAATCGTTACTTGTAGATTTATTTCAGAATATGTACTTCTTTCCTATGGAAGTCAGGGATTAAAATCCGACCATCTGGCATTGTGGCAACACCCCAAGATACATCTAGGTCTACCTTCGCACTTGTCTTGCCACTAAAAGTTCCCTCCAATGAAAACTGTTGAATGCGTTCATTAATCGTGTCACATACGAGGAGGTTTCCATATTTGTCAACGAATAAGACATTCGGAAAATCCAACTGTCCATCACCCTCTCCTTCTTCTCCAAACTTGTACAAAAACTGTCCTTTCCCATCAAAAACTCTCACCCAGTTCTTAGTGAACTCAGTTACAAAGAACTTTTCCTCGTAACAAACGCAGCAGACTGGATGATGCAGCCTTTCTAGGCCGCTTTCCCCAAACTCAAACACACGTTCCTCATCCATTGTAAACACCTGAATTCTTTTGTTATTAAAATCCGCTACAATGATAAAACATCCATCACTTGTGATACAAACACTTACAGGATCCTTAAACTCTCCATCACCACTTCCCTGTTTTCCAAAGCTTTTCACAAAGTTCCCTGTCCGAACATTTAGCTGATGTATTCGGTGATTACATTGATCTGCCACTAGAATCTCGTCATCGTTGAGGAATGTGACGTCAGCCGGCCAATTAAATTGCCCATCCCTGTCACCTCGACCACCAATCTTTCGCACAAACTTTCCTGTCTCATCAAACGCCAGGATACAGTGACCTTCAGAATCAGCCACAGCAATAACACCTTTATTGTTCACTGCGATGCCGGTTGGACCTTGGAGCATTTCTCCGTGCAAGTCCAACTTACCAACAATGTTAAACTCTCGTGCTTTGACCACAATAGTAAAAGGACTCGTGACAAGTCTCTGTCCATTTACCTTAACTTCTATTATATATATACCTGGTATTTTCAGCACAAATTTTGCATTGAAACATCCATCTTCCTTTTCACTCGTCACCAAGCTCCTCTCCTGATCAGCAGGGTCCATGTGAATTTCAACACGATCTATGAGCTGAGTGTTTCTGATTTCTCCTTCGCTTGTTTTGGGACAAATTAGTATCTTTGCCTCTACACCAGCTTGGAAATTCTGATCCAGTCCTTCCACGATCGATCCTTGCACATCTGTATCGCTGAATTTCGTAAATCCCAGACTCAAACTCTCTGGTTCACATGTCGACACAAACTCCACGCACGAGCTAACCGGAAGTACTGGCATTGTAGTCTTGATGAGGTCTTCAATTCGTTCCTGCACATTTTTCTTGTTTTGCATTATGTCTGAACTTGAACTCCTCTCAACCAGGTTGTTACTGAACTCAAATGCTTGGTCAAGTTGCTTTTCAAAAGACACAACCGATGCTTTTCCAGAATGCAATTTCGCAATCCTCGACACGCGAGACTTCTCAAGGGTAGTAATGGCTTCACGCTCCAGTTGGCGAAGCTTTCCCATCGTCTCTTCGGTTGCTTGGGAAACTCGACGTTTAGCTGTGCTAATGTTTGTTTCCAACTCATGCTCCGTCTTCTCAAATTCACGAATAACATCTCGGCAGACCTCTTTCTTCTCTTTTACAAGCTCGGCTCGGGCAGTGATGTTTGCTTTTTCATCATCTGCTGCCTTTTCAAGCAGAACAACATCATGGCTTTTGTGATCTGTGTTAATACAAACTTGATTAACACAGCTTTGACATCCCACGCAGAAAAACTTCGTTACCTCTTTCTCGTGGTACTTCTCCGAGCAAAACGGTTGCCGTTTCAACAAGGCCACGTAGTCTACAGCTTGAAACTGTCGTACTGGTGTGACTTTGTGTCCATGGAACAAAGTATCTCGAAACGCTTCGTGTGCTTTCACACAGTCGGGGCACATAAACTTCTCGCAATCAAAGCAGTAGTTGATCTCAGCGCTCTTCTTCTGGCATGTACCACAGCTACTCTCATTTCCTTCGCCACTGCGTCGAACGGCGAGAAGACTCAACAAACTGTTGTGCAGAAAACTGCTTGGCAGATTATCAAAACACTTTCCTTCAGGGATGCAACTCTGTGACTGACACTCGGGGCATCGGTAAAACCCTTGCTTTGGACTCGTTAAGGCATGTCGCTCCAAGCATTCACAGCAGAAAGTATGAAGGCAAGCGATGGTCTTGGGTTTGGTGTAAGTATCCAGACAAATCGAACATGTTACCTGCTCTTTGAGGTTTTTAAGAGGCGACTCCATCACGAATTGTAGACAAATACACAGCCGCGATATGTGTTTAAGATTCCGAGAAGGCTTGCCTGAGGAGGCATCCTATTTAAAACAACCAATCAGATCT
>NC_142674.1:5045618-5128118 GCF_964200805.1 Pocillopora damicornis | reverse complement strand
AAGACTTTATCTGAACTCCCTACTGAAAGCTGATAGACCTGTCAATCTTGTAATATTTCTTTAATTGTTAGTTCAGCCAGAAGTGGTGAAAGTTGGGCTGGCGATGTTTTTAATTCCTCAAGTACCCTTTTAATAGTTATTCCCCTGAGGCCAGTCGTTTATTTTAGCAGGGGGGAGAGAACTGTCAATTTTCCAAAGTCCCCCTTAATACTCTGTTGGCGAGAGCTAATTCCCACCACTATATCCCCCCCCCCCCACCGTCGATTAATAACAACCACACCCTAAGTTAGATTTTTCATCGATTTTCCCTTTCCCAAAGTTAATTTCCCAGAATGTGCTGCTTCTATTACTTTCCGTTTAAGGAGGTAAAAGTATAGCCTCTACCTTTCAATTAGCCTTCCTAAGTTTGCTATGGGAGGAGATGGTAAGGGAATAAATTGCGCATGGGTGGTTTGTGTTGCACAAAAACGGTGCAAGCTGCAAGGAAAAAGCAAAGTGCCCATAGAAATAATGGGCTTTTAGATTCTATGCCATTCACAGACTTTGCATTTTATCCTTAAGCACCGTTCAGAGCGTTAGAAAAGGAAAGAGCCGCGGGGTATTTAGAGAACATGAACTCTATTCAAACAGCTATGAACAGAGGGCGAGACCACACCAGCTTCACCCTCTGTTAGGTTGTCACAGTCACTCTTGAAAAGAGAAAAGCTTAGTTAAGAAGGTGACTCCTTCATCTCCTTTCAATCGAGTCCCTTTTTTTCAGCCATGATCCCTTCCCCCCATTCTCCCACTCCGTTCACATTTGTTGAACCGGAAGGCAGATGTTTGACAGTTGCATGGTCACAAGAATGAAGGGAAAATAGTGTGGCTGAGGAGAATTGCAGCCGAGCGTTTTTTTTTCCTTTTGGGCGAAGTCCGTCGCGCAAGTCGAAAAAAAACTAGTAAGAGCTACCAAAAAAAAAAAAAAAGATAAAGATGTTCACGCGCCGCTCTGAGCCCTCGGAGTGAGCACTAACATTAATTTTTTTCTTCACTGATGTTTTTCGACTCGCGCAACGGATTTTGCCGAAAAGTGGGGACTGCCCGTAATCTAGTGCTGTATCGCCGGTTACGCTAAATAAAATCCTGTAGTTTGGTTTAAAATGTTCATACAGGTTTGAACTACTTTGAACTCCGTTTACTCAAATATAAAAGAGCAGAGACCAATTTTTAAAAAAGAGTTAATTGCTGGTTTTCAGTGTCACGCCATTCAAAATAGATCAAAATAAAAAATAAAAACCGTTCAATCGATTTAGTCTAGAATCTGGAAATAGAAAGAAGCTAGATATGTAAAGACTCTCGCCAAGATTCAGGTCACAGCAATTTTTCTTACGGAAGATATGAGGAGAAACGTTTTTCCCAAATTTATAGAGATTTGTATGGAGCCGCCATGCTGGTGCCCACCTAGATGGGCACCAACATGGCGGCCGGAAACCAGCAGAAACATCTGTCACTGAGTTTTGCTACAAAAGCGTGAATTTATCTCTCTAAGAACTCATAAACGTAACAATAATACTTTATTCTAATACAAGAACTGTTCAGATAGCTGAATTTCCCTAAATAAGTCACCTTTTAAACCAACATAACAGCTCTCTCGCTCGTCATGTAAAGGCCACGTCACGCAAAAGCTTAGAAATTCAAGAGTAGTCTATCACTAAACCAAGAACCCATTTGGAGTGAAAATTTGTCTGAATATTAGTTTTTAGCTGCTCTAATACATCATGAAAGTAAAATCTCAGGAGGATCAATAGTTCTGAAGTCTGAAATTTAGTGACGTCACGTGAAAACCAGCAATTATTCACACGTTGACCGAACGCTAACAATGTGATATTCGTTACGTTTTGTTCACCTTTTTCGTCACGAGACAGAATCATTTGCTAGATTTTAGCAGTTTAAACTGTTTAGAGTATCAATCTGTGTATTCTAAAAGTTCTGTCCGACTATCTTTTCTTTTCAAATGGTTCAAATCTAAGATTTTTGACGCTACTAACTGAGAACAGTTGGGGTCAGTCAAGGTCGGAGTTTGCTGAACAGACTAATTTGCATAATCTGCTGTCACGCTAGGAAAACAAAAATTTGAGGTCACTACGGCGAAGGAAATTAGGAAGGAAAGTGCAGGATGTTTTTATATTTCTATGCTTTCGGAAATCTTATCAGAGGAAATCAGCCAAAGTTTTTATTGGTCTAGTCTGGAATTGAGAAATATCACCTAAGAAAGAAAGAGTACTTTTGACCAATTTCAGAAAGCTTTCTAAAGGCCCGTTTAAACGATTTCAACATTTGACAAACATTCATTCAACAAAAGGGCCTTCTGCAGCTTTGAATATTGAGAGCTCTCAATAATCCTCGGTCCTCAATCCTCAATCCTCGAGAACGAGGTATCGAGGTATCGAGGGCCTCAGTTTTAGTGTTTACTTATGCTAATCAGAAAATCAGCCTCGAAACTGCTGTGTTCAGAGTGTACAGAGAAGGTTTACGAAGAGAGTGGATTGAAAATACCTTTCCACAAGTTCCCAGAAGACAGAGATCTGTTCACAAAATGGATAGTCGCGATACGGAGAGATGTCGGATGAGATGGGAAATATCTGCTTCCACGCAGTCCTTCACTCTGAGAGAGAAGAAACCCCATGAGTTGCGAGGCCATAACAACCATTGTTTTCAAACCATAAATCCGAAAGATTTCTTACCGTTTGCAAAGTTGCGCTTTTGTGGAGGATCCTTTGCAGTTATCACCTCGACATTGCAGCAAAAACTTCAATTCTGAATTTTTCAATCGACTGGGATCTTAGTTTTTAAGTGAAGACGATATTCCTGGAAATTCCATAAATGGAAGAGATCCCAGCAGTTTTGAGGCATGATTTTCTTATTACCATAACTAAAAACTAAAATCGTGGCCCTCAATGCCTACCCTACTCTCCCTAATCCACGATCCACACCAAATGCGGCACACAAACGAATCAAAATAGGTTATAACCTTTAAGCTAGTTTCCGTTCTCAGAAGAAAACAGATTTTACCTTTCCGTTTATCTCTCGTGACAGCACATGATAACCAGACATTTGTTAGTCGGGCGACCGACTACCGGTTTACCCTCGGGTTTCTCCACAAACCCCAGTCACGTGCAATGGGGAATACCACAGACACGTAATAGAGGCGCAACCTTCTTTGCACCATGTCGAACATGCTGGATTTGTCGAATATCTTTTTTAGCGAATGGTGTCATCTTTTCTACGCTCAAGCATACAGACCCACACACCGTTCGCAGTAGACCCACTCTAAAAGATGGCTTGTGTAATGAGCGTATATTTTGAAACGGGTCGTTCCGCGAACTCAAAATAGCAAAAGAATCAAATGATTTAGCGAAGGTCTCACTAGAATCTATAAAAGCGGGAATCTTCAAAAGCGGGAATCTTTAAAAGCGGGAATCTTT
This sequence comes from Pocillopora damicornis, assembly GCF_964200805.1. Lineage (NCBI taxonomy): Eukaryota > Metazoa > Cnidaria > Anthozoa > Scleractinia > Pocilloporidae > Pocillopora > Pocillopora damicornis. The sequence continues at coordinate 5,124,654 of NC_142674.1, read as the reverse complement.
AAAACGGAAAATCTTAAAAAGCGGGAATTTTTAAAACGGGGCATCTCTAAAAGCGGGAATCTTCAAAATGGGGAATCTTTGAAAGCGGGAATCTTTAAAAACGTAATAATTTTTTTGGCAGATGGTAGTGTCACTCGATTATCATTTCTTTTATAAGCCGGAAAGATAAGTCAGTTATCAGCCCTGCAAGCAGTCATGATTGAATACTCTGATCTACATCGTTTTCCGATATTATCTTCAGGGTTCAAAATAACAACCGGCTGCCGTTTTTAAAGCTTTATGGAAACGTAAACAAGTAAAAAGTTTCGAAATTTGAAACGTGCTACCGGGAGTATTTTTGTTTACAGTATTCAGCTTTTACGTATTCGTTCAAGCGTGAAACATGCAAGTTTGTGTCCATACCGACAATTTACCGTGTTTACGTTCCTGCACGTACATATTACTTTTAATCAAGATTTACTTTCCGCCAAATCCTGTTTAATGTCGTTTGTATAGCCTTCTCACGCGTCCAAATTAAAGTCGGTGCTTGACAGTACGGATTTCCCATAACTGTAAATGAAAAAGCGCGACTGTTTGTTTAGACAAAGTTAAATATATCACGCTTGACCAAACACCGCAAAATTGACCCGTTCTGATCTGAATACGCTTTGTTAGAAAGGGACTGAGGTGCTCATCATAGCTTTTAGAGGTTAAAAAGGGCGGGTTTAGTACCCCTTGGGCTGTTCAGCCTCAAAAGGTCCACAGCAGCAGCCTCTGTGATACCTGTCAGGGTATTGCACCAAAAATATGTGACAGTGTGTTGTTGTAGAATTGGTGCCTCTCACGAGTGAAAAAAATTTTACATCACGCCCACAAACCAGGACCATGGTAACTCTGTATTTCTTTTAGAACCACTGCGCACCGTGAATGGTCAACACTTGTAACAGCGCGTCTACCTGTAGCCCGACTTACGATCTTAGATCGTCTTCATTATTGTTACTTTCTCAAACTTTCTTAGAAACATTGAAATCCAAAACTGAAGCTATCAAATGGCGCTCTGGAGAACACGAGATCTCTTCAGAAGAGATCCGATTCGCTGCTTTTAATAGAATACTGCCTATTACTCGTGTGGTGTCAAACAAGTTTATCGGAATCCCAAACTCACTAAACGCCGGTAAATGTAGCGACGATAAAATGAGGTTGATGGTTTATTTCCAAACCATCGTAGATTGTTGTTTTTCGTGTTACAGTGGCTACTGCGACTCATTCGGTCACGCTATGAAATCGATTCTATTATGCAGTCATGGAGAATGTAGACAATAGCTGGATAAAATTGCAAAGTAAAACTGTCAATCTCTGCGCGAAGATCACGCGATCCTACAGAGACCTGATTCGCTGCTTTAAATAGAATGCTAATCCAAGTTCAGTTTCTCGGAATCTCAAACAAATCAGGTCTGTGTTTCTCTCAGCAATTCGTGATGGAGTCACTTCTAAAAAACCTCAAAGAGCACGTAACATGTTCGATTTGTTTGGATACTTATACCAAACCAAAGACCATTGCTTGTCTTCATACGTTCTGCTGTGAATGCTTGGAGAGACATGCACTAACGAGACAAAAACAAGGGTTTTATCCATGCCCCGAGTGTCAGGCACAAATTGGCATCCCTGAAGGAAAGCGTTTTGATAATCTACCAAGCAGTTTTCTGCACAACAGTTTGTTGAGTCTTCTCGCCGTTCAAAGCAGCGGCGAGGGAAATGAAATCAGCTGTAGTACATGCCAAAAGAAGAGCGCTGAGATCAACTACTGCTTTGATTGCGAGAAGTTTATGTGCCCAGACTGTGTGAAAGCACACGAAGTGTTTCGAGAAACTTTGTTTCAAGGACACAAAGTCACACCAGTGCGACAGTTTCAAGCCACAGACTACGAGGCGTTGTTGAAACGGCAGTCATTTTGCTCCGTTAAGTATCACGAGAAAGAAGTGACAAAGTTTTTCTGTGTGGGCTGTCAAAGCTGCGTGTGTCAGGTTTGCATCGCCACTGATCACAAGAGCCACGATGTTGTTCCGCTTAAAAAGGCAGCGGACGATGAAAAAGCAAACATCATTACCAGAGCAAAGCTGGTCAAAGAGATGAAGGAGGTCTACCGAGGCGTTATTCGTGAATTTGAGAAAACGGAACATGAGTTGGAAACGAACATTACCACAGCTAAACGCCAAGTTTCCCAGGCAACCGAACAGATGATGGGAAAGCTTCGCCAACTACAACGTGAAGCCATTACTGCCCTAGAGAAGAGTCACGTGTCAAGGATTGAGAAATTACATTCTGGAAAAGCATCGGTTGTCTCTTTCGAAAAACAACTTGACCAAGCATTTGAGTTCAGTAACAACCTGGTTCAAAGAAGCTCAAGTTCAGACATAATGCAAAACAAGAAAAATGTGGAAGAACGAATCGAAGACCTCATCAAGACCCCAATGCCAGCACTTCCGGTTAGCTCGTTTGTAGAATTTGTGACGACATGTGAACCAGAGAGTTTGAGTCTAGGATTTACGAAATTCAGCAAAACAGATGTGCAAGGATCGACCGTGGAAGGACTGGATCAGAATTTCCAAGCTGGTGTAGAGGCAGAGCTACTAATTTGTCTCAAATCAAGCGAAGGAGAAATCAGAAACACTCAGCACACAGATCGTGTTGAAATACACGTAAACCCTGCTGATCAGGTGAGGAGCTTGGTGACGAGTGAAAAAGAAGATGGAAATTTCCAAGCAAAATTTGTAGCGAAAGTACCAGGTACTTATAAAATAGAATTAAAGATAAATGGACAGAAACTTGCCAAGAGTCCATTTTCCATTCTGGTCAAAGCACGAGAGTTAAATATTGTAGGCAAGTTGGATATACATGGAGAAATGCTCCAAGGTCCAACCGGCATTGCAGTGAACAGTAAAGGTGTTATTGCTGTGGCTGATCATAAAGGTTATTGTATCCTGGTATTTAATGGGACAGGAAAGTTTGTGCGAAAAATTGGTTCTTATGGAGATGAGGATGGACAATTAAAGAATCCAGCTGACGTCACGTTCCTAAAGGATGACGAGATTCTGGTGGCAGAAGAATATAATCACCGAATACAGCAGTTGAATGTACAGACAGGGAACTTTGTGAAAAGCTTTGGAAAAAAGGGAAGTGGAGAAGGAGAGTTTATGAATCCTACAAGTGTTTGTATCACAAGTGATGGACGTTTTATTGTTGCAATGGATTTTAATAATTGCAGAATTCAGGTGTTTACAATGGATGGTGAACCTGTGTTTAAGTTTGGAGACAGTGGCCCAGAAAGGCTGGATCATCCCATCGACTGCGTTTGTTACGAGGAAAAGTTCATTGTAACTGACCGCGATAATAACTGTGTGAAAGTGTTTGATGAGAGAGGACAGTTTTTGTACAAGTTTGGAGAAAAAGGAAACGGTGATGGACAGATGAATGAGCCGTATGGCTTATGGGTTGACAAACATAATAACGTTTTCTTTTGTGATGTGGGAAATAATCGAGTTCAACAGTTTACATTGGAAGGAACTTTCACTGGAAAGACAAGTTCAAATATTCAGTTTGGACGGCCGTGGAGTGTCACCCCAATGCTAGATGATCGGATTGTGGTCACAGACTACATAAAGGAAGAAGTTTACATTCTGAAATGAATGCCCATTTTTGAAAGTAACTATCAATTCTTCGTAAGCAAACCTTTTGCGAATATCTGTAAGTTTTATTGTTTTATTAATTTACGGAAAACTGTGACATGTCACGTGTCACAAGAGAACTTGAAAGAAAATGGCTAGAATCAGCAACTTGCCTTCTAATTTTTCAAGGACAGTTTCAAAGAATTGTTGATTCATCACTTCAGAAATGTGATTGTGTGAGCTTTTATTAAATTATAGTAATAGGACTGAGTGGAGTCCAATTCGGTCTATAATCATACGAGTGATTGACAAAATCAGACGACTACGAACGGGGAGTCCCATTTGTCAATCACTAGTTTAAAAAAGAAACTAGACATCGGTTATACGTTTTCATGAAAAGACAACGGTACAGTCGCCGAAATGCGCGACAACAGCGCTTGCATATGACACGCATTGTCCATTTACACAGGCATGACATGTCAACTGTTCTATTCAATTGTCCAGTTACAAGCATGACATCTGCACTGTCCAATTGGTGCTCAAATCGAGCTGGTGATAACCAATCACATGCAGGAATTTTGTTATAGTTTTGACAGACCACAAAATCGATTTCAAACGAGATTAAGCTTTGTAACCGCTCAAAGATTTAGGAGTATTATTAAGGCAAAAAAAAAAAACACATTTCTGCAAAATAAATGTACAGAGGCATTGATTAACGTAAATTGTTGATGATAAATTTTACTTATCAACTTTACATTTTTCCAGCATGTAGTAGACTTTTCCATGAGCATATTTTGGTAGAGTTTTGGTTAAGTTAAATAATAGTAATTCTCTCATCAAATGAAGCATACCTTTGTATCAAATTTTTAAATTAACACATTGATAGCAGCTTGCATGATTAAGCTGTAAACAATTCAACAATTTCGTAGTGCTTCGTTACTTTTGGAGGAATAACATTTAAATTGTTATTAGAAACCGTCTAAAGACTGAGGAGTGTTTTGAATGCATCAAGTTTGCATTTCTATTTAGGTATTTTATGCATGCAGGAGTTTTCATGAATAAGTTCCTTTAAGTATTATGAAAGTGTCGATTGATTGAATGAATTACAGATATTACAGGATATTTTCCACTGTATTCATGAACTGTTCTAAAGTGCTTATCCTTTAAGTTTCTATAGCATTGACCATCGATAAAACAAATATCTTATTGACAGCATTGTGAATAAATTTACTTGTTTGATGTGTGTTACTGTGCAACAAGAATGGCTGCATGAGTAATAGATTAATTATCTTTTTGCTGTCCTAAAAACTCTTCTTTGGATGAAGAAGGGTATTTAGGATTATTTTTGACTTTGCCAGATTGCATCAGTTGAAAGCTAAGATGTAAAGTTCACAAGAACCCCTTCTGCCTTACTTGGTTCAGTTTAAGAGCCAAGTTAACCAAGATGTTGTATTGCACATTTTGATTGTTCAGAGACAGAGCAAATCAGATGAAGTAACAGGGAGGACTGGAGAGGCTGATGGTTTGGGAGGCATTCCAGCTACACAGCCTCCCCTCGCCACACCCCTAGAAAGAAGACATATTCCTCTACAACTGAGCATGACACTGGAGTAAATTGTGGGCCAGGTGGGTGTGCATACACAGTCTTTTGTTGTGGAAACATTTCTGAACAAGGAATTATTTTAGAAACCAAGAGCCCTGGGGTTGGGGACGGGGGATACACTCCTGTTAATGATCCCATCACGCTGTTATTCATCGGTGAGAATACTTGGGGTTGAAGGGGACCCATGTTAGGGAGAAAGGAGCGAAAGGGTGTGGCCTGATGAAAAGTTTACACCTATCAGCTAATAAACAATATCCATTTAAAAACATCCTTCCTTTAGCCTGGATCAGGTGCCGGGGGAGGGGGAGGGGGAGGGGGAGGGGGGGGGGAGGGAGGGAAAAGATGGTGGGGAAGCACTATAGTTGCTCTTTCTCCCTTCCCCCTCCCCCTAGAAAAAGGAATACCTGGTCGCGAGATGAGGTTCATTTCTGAAACAGCAATTAGCTATCAAGTCCATGGCTCCCGTCGGGAAAAAGGTCATGAACAGTCTTATATGAGTTTTATGTTGTACAGAAACGAGTCAAAGATTTCGTGCAGCGTGGAGATTTATTAGCTTACGCCTAAACTCAATGATATTTGAGTTTTTTACGATATTTTTTGGTGTAGGGAAGAGAGTGTCATATTCATTGAGCCACTTTTTTGTTTGGAACAAAGTCTGACCAGGACTGAGAATAAACTACGAGAGTGCCTGGATAACCAACAGAAAATAACTCTACAGATAAGACCTAACGAGTAGTGTAATACAGCATCAGTATCTAGAGACTCAATTATTAGTCATGTTCAGAATTATTTTAAGACTAATTTTTGTATGGTAATATTGTAAACTATAAAAGAAATTTTCAATTGAGTGTCGAAAGTAGTCATGGATATAGTCATGGGTATTAGTTTACCTTGACTGTAGTCTGTTATTGGTTTAGAGAGCCTATGCTGCCCTCTTGACCAATCAAGTACGTGCCTCATCATGATCGAGTGTTGGAATAGGGCCATTCGTATATTTCCAGCGCTTCAGGCTCTTTGCTAGTTTTTCTTTTGAGTTATCTCTGGCCTTTTGCTATATTTCCTTTTTTAGAGCAGTTTCCAACTGAGTATCGAAGGTGATGCTGTATTGCTTTGGTTCTGCTTTACTTCTTTGTGTGTTTGGTCCACAGAAACTCAGAAAGACTCGCGTCACAATCTTAACCAATCTTATGTAAAACTAAGACCAAACACGACCTGATCACTCGCGTTTTCCCGCACTTTAAGGGGGTTGGCTGTTTCTACTCTGAGTTCTCATTGGCTAATAATCATGGAAACCTTTTTTCTGATTGGCAGTTGTGATTACCTTGGTTTTGGTTTTTCGATACTGAATTGAAAAGTGCTCGATGATTGGCAGTTGTGATCACTTTGGATTGGGTTGTAGGACACTCAGTTGAAATGCGCTTTTTGAGAGTACAGTGTTTTATATCTGTGAGTAAATATCACATAAAGTTACTAAGTCAATGGCAGAACTACAAGTAGATTAATAAAATATTTTTACCTACCTTTGCTGTATGTTTGGAATGAGAACTTGTTTTACATTTAGTCGGAGGTTAAAGTAGCTTTTCTATTAGCTGATTTTATTTGCTGGTGTTCTCTGTATTCAATGTTCTTATGTGTTTTAAAATTGTTTTTCGTTTAAATACGTATTCAGTAACTTTAGACCTAGACTAAACAGAACGTTATTTGTCCGCTGGTGGATACTGGTCTCACAAAAGAGAGATGTTGTCGACACTCGAGGATAAATTTGTATCAACCCACGGCCATGTAATGCCTTCTCGGGGTTGTCAAAAAGATTTTTTGTAACAGCCGTCAATTCAGTGTCAATACCACGTTTTATTCGATCCGATCAACTACGCTTTGCACACTGTTCGAATACAATGCTGTATGATAAATCCTTTCAAACAAGTAAGTGTCCTTTTCCGTAACCTTGAAAAGTGCTAAAATATCCGTAATGGTTCCGTAGTGTTCTTTTTCTTCGATGTAAGTCTAGTTAAACGATCCTCATCCGAAAAATAAAAGCGAAAATAACAAGCGATGAAAACACACGTGCGCTGAGATTTAACGTAGTGTCGAATGGCAAAATCTCGGCAGAGACTAGGCCTAGTGCTTAGGGAACCTACCATTTACATTTAGAGTAACTGAACTGTGATACAAAGAAGGCCGCATAAAAAAGTTTTATTTACACCACTGTCATGCTTCCATGCCCGTTACCGGATTAATGTAACAAATCTGCCCTCTATGTAGAAAGGGCTTATCTAGAAATGTTACATATTATCTTTTTCAAACTTTCAAATGCCGAACAACAACAGCATTAGGGGGCAAAATGTCTTGTTTGGTGCATACACTGTCCGAACTGACTGGTTTCCGAAACGCAGAATGATTCAGAATGAATTGGGTTCCCTTGGGGAAGGAACAAGCGACAGGAGCCTGTATCACCGAGTGAAGTACTATGGTATGGGTACGTGATAGAGAGGTAGGGGTAGTAAAGATGGAGATAGGGCCACTTGACCCAGAAAAAGGGGTGCAGGGTACTAGACAGAGAGGTAAATACTCTGGGAAAATTTTTAAGGGGGCGGTGTGGGTTTAGATCATAGAAATATGCAGAAATAAACAACAACAACAACAACACCTGATGCCTCTTTCGCCTCCTTAGCAGATAACAATTTGTCGGTAACTCTTAAGTAGGATCCTGATCAAAGCCTAGTCTTGTATAACTGATTTTGGACGAAGACTATCATCTTTCTGCCGAGGGTCAAAAAGAAATTTTCGCCGTAGGGGTAGGGCCATCTTCATAGATTAAAGTTCAGGGACCTGTTTCTTGAAAGTACCGGTAACCAGGAGCCCATAAGTAATGAGCTCCCGCGGTAACTTAGTGGGCCCAAAACGATATGTTAAAGTTATTATTTAAAGAATAGAGAAGCAGGTTCAGATACTCTAACCAGTCCATTTTCTATCTTTTGCTGATAGTTTTAGTTTCGATTTTTCAAACTTTTGAGAAGCCCATCAAAATTGCTTAACAGGTCTCTTAAGTTACCAGGACATTTGAGAAGAAGTCCCCCACTCCTTACACTTCTTAAACTTGTCAATAAGACAAACAAACCCATTTTGTAATACTTGTTCCTACAATCAAGTTAGTACCAGACTGCGACAAAAAAGACCAAGTGTCAAGACTTTATCTGAACTCCTTACTGAATGCTGATAGACCTGTCAATCTTGTAATATTTCTTTAATTGTTAGTTCACCCAGAAGTGGTGAAAGTTGGGCTGGCGATGTTTTTAATTCCTCAGGTACCCTTTTAATAGTTATTCCCCTGAGGCCAGTCGTTTAGCAGGGGGGAGGGGACTGTCAATTTTCCACAGTCCCCCTTAATACTCTGTTGGCGAGAGCTAATTCCCACCACCATATCCCCCACCCCCCCCCCCACCGTCGATTAATAACAACCACACCCTAAGTTAGATTTTTCATCGATTTTCCCTTTCCCAAAGTTAATTTCCCAGAATGTGCTGCTTTTATTACTTTCCGTTTAAGGAGGTAAAAGTATAGCCTCTACCTTTCAATTAGCCTTCCTAAGTTTGCTATGGGAGTAGATGGTAAGGGAATAAATTGCGCATGGGTGGTTTGAGTTGCAAGGAAAAAGCAAAGTGCCCATAGAAATAATGGGCTTTTAGATTCCATGCCATTCACAGACTTTGCATTTTATCCTTAAGCACCGTTCAGAGCGTTAGAAAAGGAAAGAGCCGCGGGGTATTTAGAGAACATGAACTCTATTCAAACAGCTATGAACAGAGGGCGAGACCACACCAGCTTCACCCTCTGTTAGGTTGTCACAGTCACTCTTGAAAAGAGAAAAGCTTAGTTAAGAAGGTGACTCCTTCATCTCCTTTCAATTGAGTCCCTTCTTTTCAGCCATGATCCCTTCCCCCCATTCTCCCACTCCGTTCACATTTGTTGAACCGGAAGGCAGATGTTTGACAGTTGCATGGTCACAAGAATGAAAGTGAAAATAGTGTGGCTGAGGAGAATTGCAGCCGAGCGTTTTTTTTTTCCTTTTGGGCAAAGTTCGTCGCGCAAGTCGAAAAAAAACTAGTAAGAGCTACAAAAAAAAAAAAAAAAAGATAAAGATGTACATGCGCCGCTCTGAGCCCTCGGAGTGAGCACTAACATTAATTTTTTCTTCACTGATGTTTTTCGACTCGCGCGACGGATTTTGCCGAAAAGTGGGGACTGCCCGTAATCTAGTGCTGTATCGCCGGTTACGCTAAATAAAATCCTGTAGTTTGGTTTAAAATGTTCATACAGGTTTGAACTAGTTTGAACTCTGTTAACTCAAATATAAAAGAGCAGACACCAATTTTTAAAAAAGAGTTAATTATTCACACGTTGACCGAACGCTAACAATGTGATGTTCGTTACGTTTTGTTCACCTTTTTCGTCACGAGACAGAATCATTTGCTAGATTTTAGCAGTTTAAACTGTTTAGAGTATCAATCTGTGTATTCTAAAAGTTCTGTCCGACTATCTTTTCTTTTCAAATGGTTCAAATCTAAGATTTTTGACGCTACTAACTGAGAACAGTTGGGGTCAGTCAAGGTCGGAGACTAGTTTGCATAATCTGCTGTCACGCTAGGAAAACAAAAATTTGAAGTCACTACGGCGAAGGAAATTAGGAAGGAAAGTGCAGGATGTTTTTATATTTCTATGCTTTCGGACATCTTATCAGAGGAAATCAGCCAAAGTTTTTATTGGTCTAGTCTGGAATTGAGAAATATCACCTAAGAAAGAAAGAGTACTTTTGACCAATTTCAGAAAGCTTTCTAAAGGCCCGTTTAAACGGTTTGAACATTTGACAAACATTCGTTCAACAAAAGGGCCTTCTGCAGCTTTGAATATTGAGAGCTCTCAATAGTCCTCAGTCCTCAATCCTCAATCCTCGAGAACGAGGTATCGAGGTATCGAGGGCCTCAGTTTTAGTGTTTACTTATGCTAATAAGAAAATCTGAAAAATATACCTTTCCACAAGTTCCCAGAAGACAGAGATCTGTTCACAAAATGGATAGTCGCGATACGGAGAGATATTGGATGAGATGGAAATATCTGCTTCCATGCAGTCCTTCACTCTGAGAGAGAACAAACCCCATGAGCTGCAAGGCCATGACAACCATTATTTTCAAACCATAAATCCGAAAGATTTCTTACCGTTTGCAAAGTTGCGCTTTTGTGGAGGATCCTTTGCAGTTACTCAGTCCTCAATCCTCAATCCTCGAGAACGAGGTATCGAGGTATCGAGGGCCTCAGTTTTAGTGTTTACTTCTGCTAATCAGAAAATCAGCCTCGAAACTGCTGTGTTCAAAGTGTACAGAGAAGGTTTACGAAGAGAGTGGATTGAAAATACCTTTCCACAAGTTCCCAGAAGACAGAGATCTGTTCACAAAATGGATAGTCGCGATACGGAGAGATGTTGGATGAGATGGGAAATATCTGCTTCTACGCAGTCCTTCACTCTGAGAGAGAACAAACCCTATGAGCTGCAAGGCCATGACAACCATTGTTTTCAAACCATAAATCCGAAAGATTTCTTACCGTTTGCAAAGTTGCGCTTTTGTGGAGGATCCTTTGCAGTTATCACCTCGACATTGCAGCAAAAACTTCAACTCTGAATTTTTCAATCGACTGGGATGTTAGCTTTTAAGTGAAGACGATATTCCTGGAAGTTCCATAAGTGGAAGAGATTCCAGCAGTTTTGAGGCATGATTTTCTTATTAGCATAACTAAAAACTAAAATCGTGGCCCTCAATGCCTACCTTACCCTCCCTAATCCACGATCCACACCAAATGCGACACACAAACGAATTAAAATAGGTTATAACCTTTAAGCTAGTTTCCGTTCTCAGAAGAAAGTAGATTTTACCTTTCCGTTTATTTCTTGTGACAGCACATGAAAACCAGACATCTGTTTATTGTTACTTTCTCACGCTTCCGTAGAAACATTGAAATCCAAAACTGAAGCTATCAAATGGCGCTCTGGAGAACACGAGATCTCTACTAAAGAGAGCCGATTCGCTGCTTTTAATAGAATACTGCCTATTACTCGTGTGGTGTCAAACAAGTTTCTCGGAATCCCAAAGTCACTAAACGCCGGTAGATGTAGGGACGATAAAATGAGGTTGATGGTTTATTTCCAAACCATCGTAGTATGTTGTTTTTTGTGATACAGTGGCTACTGCGACATATTCGGTCACGCTATGAAATCGATTTTACTACGCAGTCACAGAGAAAGTTCACAATAGGTGGATAAAATTGCAATGCAAAACTGTCAATCTCTGCGCAAAGATCAAGCGATCCTACAGAGATCTGATTCGCTGCTTTAAATAAAATACTAATCCAAGTTCAGTTTCTCGGAATCTCAAACAAAACAGGGCTGTATTTTTCTCAGCAATTCGTGATGGAGTCGCTTCTAAAAAACCTCAAAGAGCATGTAACATGTTCGATTTGTTTGGATACTTACACTAAACCGAAGACCATTGCTTGTCTTCATACGTTCTGCTGTGAATGCCTGGAGAGACATGCACTAACGAGCCAAAAACAAGGGTTTTATCGATGCCCCGAGTGTCAGGCACAAATTGGCATCCCTGAAGGAAAGCGTTTTGATAATCTAAAAAGCAGTTTTCTGCACAACAGTTTGTTGAGTCTTCTCGCCGTTCGACGCAGCGGCGAGGGAGATGAAATCAGCTGTAGTACATGCCAGAAGAAGAGCGCTGAGATCAACTACTGCTTTGATTGCGAGAAGTTTATGCGCCCAGACTGTGTGAAAGCACACGAAGTGTTTCGAGAAACTTTGTTTCAAGGACACAAAGTCACACCAGTGCGACAGTTTCAAGCTACAGACTACGAGGCGTTGTTGAAACGGCAGTCGTTTTGCTCCGTTAAGTATCACGAGAAAGAAGTGACAAAGTTTTTCTGTGTGGGCTGTCAAAGCTGCGTGTGTCAGGTTTGCATCGCCATTGATCACAAGAGCCACGATGTTGTCCCGCTTGAAAAGGCAGCGGACGATGAAAAAGCAAACATCATTGCCAGAGCAAAGCTGGTCAAAGAGATGAAGGAGGTCTGCCGAGGCGTTATTCGTGAATTTGAGAAAACGGAACATGAGTTGGAAACGAAGATTACCACAGCTAAACGCCAAGTTTCCCAAGCAACCGAACAGATGATAGGAAAGCTTCGCCAACTACAACGTGAAGCCATTACTGCCCTAGAGAAGACTCGCGTGTCAAGGATTGAGAAATTACATTCTGGAAAAGCATCGGTTGTCTCTTTGGAAAAGCAACTTGACCAAGCATTTGAGTTCAGTAACAACCTGGTTGAAAGAAGCTCAAGTTCAGACATAATGCAAAACAAGAAAAATGTAGAAGAACGAATCAAAGACCTCATCGAGACCACAATGCCTGCACTTCCGGTTAGCTCGTGTGTGGAGTTTGTGTCGACATGTGAAGCAGAGAGTTTGAGTCTGGGATTTACGAAGTTCAGCAAGACAGATGTGCAAGGATCGACCGTGGAAGGACTGGATCAGAATTTCCAAGCTGGTGTAGAGGCAGAGCTACTAATTTGTCCCAAAACAAGTGAAGGAGAAATCAGAAACACTCAGCACACAGATCGTGTTGAAATACACATAGACCCTGCGGATCAGGTGAGGAGTTTGGTGAAGAGTGAAAAAGAAGATGGAAATTTCCAAGCAAAATTTGTAGCGAAAGTACCAGGTACTTATAAAATAAAAGTAAAGATAAATGGACAGAAACTTGCCAAGAGTCCATTTTCTATTCTGGACAAAGCACGAGAGTTAAATATTGTAGGCAAGTTGGATATACATGGAGAAATGCTCCGAGGTCCAACCGGCATTGCAGTGAACAGTAAAGGTGTTATTGCAGTGGCTGATTATCACTGTATCCTGGTATTTGATGAGACAGGAAAGTTTGTGCGAAAAATTGGTTCTTATGGAGATGAGAATGGACAATTAAAGAATCCAGTCGACATCACATTCCTAAACGATGACGAGATTCTGGTGGCCGATCAATTTAATCACCGAATACAGCAGTTGAATGTACAGACAGGAAACTTTGTGAAAAGCTTTGGAAAAAAGGGAAGTGGAGATGGAGAGTTTAAGTTTCCTGTAAGTGTTTGTATTACAAGTGATGGACGTTTTATCGTTGTAGCGGATTCTTATAATAGCAGAATTCAGGTGTTTACAATGGATGGTGAACCTGCGTTTAAGTTTGGAAACAGTGGCCCACAAAGGCTGGATCATCCATTCAGCTGCGTTTGTTACGAGGAAAAGTTCATCGTAACTGACAAGGATAATAACTGTGTGAAAGTGTTTGATGGGAAAGGACAGTTTCTGTACAAGTTTGGAGAAAAAGGAAACGGTGATGGACAGTTGAATCAGCCGCATGGCTTATGTGTTGACAAGCATAACAACGTTCTCATATGTGATGAGGAAAATAATCGAGTGCAACAGTTTACATTGGAAGGAACTTTCACTGGAAAGATAAGTACTAATTTTCAATTAGGATATCCCTGGAGTGTTACCCCGATGCTAGATAATCGGATTTTGGTCACAGACTTCGGAGTGAAAGAAGTTTACATTCTGAAATGAATGCCCAATTTTTGAAAGTAACTATCAATTCTTCGTAAGCCACAGGCGGCCCAAGCTCCAGCTGTGAGATGATCATCTTGCGCAATAACAGTCATGGCGGAATTATAAGAGTTTGTATGGGTATATTTACGACCGCTCTAAGGTATAAAATAATACGTCAAATTCTCAAAAAAAATACCTCACCTTACTTTCACAGCGTATCGCTTGTTATATGACCGCTTACTTTGATGAAAAGAACGCATTTTAGCGAGTTGTCCATTTCGAGGTTTTCAACGTTCATAAGAAAAGCCCTTTTCTTATGTACGTTGAAAACCTCGAAATAAACAACTCGCTTAAATGGGCTCTTTTCATCAAAGTAAGCGGTCAGATAACAAGCGACACACTGTGAGGTATTTTTTTTTTGAGAATTTGACGTATTTTTTATTCCTTAGAGCGGTCGTAAGCAAACCTTTTGCAAATATCTTTAAGTCTGATTATTTTATTAATTACAGAAAATTGCGATATGTCATGCGTCGCGAGAGAATTTGAAAGAAAATGGCTAGAATCAACAACTAATGCCTTTTAATTTTTCAAGGAGAGTTCAAAGAATTGTTGATTCGTCACTTCAGAAATGTGATTGTTTGTGTTTTTAATTAATTATAGTTATAGGACTGCGTGGAGTCCAATTCAGTCTGTAATTAAATGAGTGATTGACAAAATCGGACGACCGCGAAGGGGGAGTCCCATTTGTCAATCACAAGTTTAAGAAAGAAACTAGACATCGGTTATATGTTTTCATGAAAAGACAATGGTTCAGTCACCAAAATGCATGACAACAGCGAGTGCTCATGACACGCACTGCCCACTTATTCAGGCATAACATGTCAACTGTTCTATTCAATTGTCCAGTTACAAGCATAACATCTGCACTGTCCAATTGGTGCTCAAATCGAGCTGCTGGTAACCAATCACATGCATGAATTTTGTCATAATTTTGACAGACCACAAAATCAATTTCAAACGAGATTAAGCTTTTTAACTGCTCAAAGATATAGGAGTATTATAAAGGCAAAAAAAAAGCACATTTCTGCAAAATAAATGTACAGTGGCATTGATTAATGTAAATTGTTGATGATAATTTTTACTTATCAACTTTACATTTTTTCAGCATGTAATAGACTTTTCCGTGAGCATATTTTGGTAGAGGTTTGGTTAAGTTAAATAATGGTAATTCTCTCATCAGATGGAGCATGCCTTTGTACCAAATTTTTAAATTAACACATTGACAGCAGCTTGCATTTGTTACTTTTGGAGGAATAACATTTAAAATGTTATTAGAAACCGTCTAAAGACTGAGGAGTATTTTGAATGCATTAAGTTAGCATTTCTATTTAGGTTTTTATGCATGCAGGAGTTTTCATGAATAAGTTCTTTTAAGTATTATGAAAATGTAGACTGATTGAATGAATTACTGATATTGCTGGTTTTCACGTGACGTCACTAAATTTCAGACTTCAGAACTATTGATCCTCCTGAGATTTTACTTTCATGATGTATTAGAGCAGCTAAAAACTAATATTCAGACAAATTTTCACTCCAAATGGGTTCTTGGTTTAGTGATAGACTACTCTTGAATTTCTAAGCTTTTGCGTGACGTGGCCTTTACATGACGAGCGAGAGAGCTGTTATGTTGGTTTAAAAGGTGACTTATTTAGGGAAATTCAGCTATCTGAACAGTTCTTGTATTAGAATAAAGTATTATTGTTACGTTTATGAGTTCTTAGAGAGATAAATTCACGCTTTTGTAGCAAAACTCAGTGACAGATGTTTCTGCTGGTTTCCGGCCGCCATGTTGGTGCCCATCTAGGTGGGCACCAGCATGGCGGCTCCATACAAATCTCTATAAATTTGGGAAAAACGTTTCTCCTCATATCTTCCGTAAGAAAAATTGCTGTGACCTGAATCTTGGCGAGAGTCTTTACATATCTAGCTTCTTTCTATTTCCAGATTCTAGACTAAATCGATTGAACGGTTTTTGTTTTTTATTTTGATCTATTTTGAATGGCGTGACACTGAAAACCAGCAATTGTAGGATATTTTCCAGGTTATTCATTAACTGTTCTACAGTGCTTATCCTCTAGGTTCAAATGGTGTTGACCATTGTTAAAACAAATATCTTACGGAATGCATTATGAATAAATTTACTTGTTTGAATTGCAAACGTGTGTTACTGTGCAACAAGAATGTTACATGAGTAATAGATTAATTATCTTTTTTGTTATACTAAAATCTCTTCTTTGGATGAAGTAGGCTATTTAGGATTATTTTTGACTTTGCCAGATTGCATCAGTTGAAAGCTAAGATGTAAAGTTCACAAGAACCCCTTCTGCCTTACTTGGTTCAGTTTAAGAGCCAAGTTAACCAAGATGTTGTATTGCACATTTTGATTGTTCAGAGACAGAGCAAATCAGATGAAGTCACAGGGAGGACTGGAGAGGCTGATGGTTTGGGAGGCATTCCAGCTACACAGCCTCCCCTCACCACACCCCTATAAAGTAGAGATATTCCTTTACGACTGAGCATGACACTGAAGTACATTGTGGGCCAGCTGGATTTGCTTACATAGTCTTTTGTCGTGGAAACATTTCTGAACATGGAATTATTTTAGAAACCAAGAACCTTGGGGGTGGGCACGGGGGATACACTCCTGTTAATGACCCCATCACACTGTTCTTTATTGGGGAGAATACTAGGGGTTGAAGGGGCACCCATGTTAGGGAGAAAGGAGCGAAAGGGTGTGGCCTGACGAAAAGTTTAGTCATATCAGCTATTAATCAATATCCATTTTAAAACACCCTTCCTTAAACAAGACACAAGACTTAGAAACGGTGGCCGCTACTTTCGTGTACTCAATTTTTATTAATTCCTTTTTATCAGTATTTAAGAAGCATAGATTTATTAAGCTTGAATCAGGTGCGTGGAGGGGGGGGGGGGGGGAGATGGGAGGGAAAGACTACAGTTGCTCATTCTCTCTCCCCCCTTCCCCTAGAAAAAAGAATACCTGATCGTAAGATGGGTTCATTTCTGAAACAGCAATTAGCTATCAAGTCCATGGCTCCCGTCATGAAAAAGGTCATGAACAGTCTCTTATGAGTTTTTTGTTGTACAGAGATGAGGCAAAGATTTCGTGCAACATGGAGATGTATTAGCTTATGCTTAAACTCAATGATATTTGACTTTTTTACGACATTTTTTGGTGTTGGGGTGTTGAAAGTGTCGAAAGTAGTCATGGATATAGTCATGGGCATTGGTTTAGCTTGACTTCAGTCTCTTATTGGTTTAGAAAGCCTATGCCGCCCTCCTGACCAATCAGGTACGAGCCTTATCATGATCGAGTGTTAGAGTTGGGTCATTCGTATATTTCCAGCTCTTCAGGCTTTTTGCCAGCTTTTTTTCTTTGAGTTATCTTTGACATTTTGTTGTATTTCCTTTATTAAAGTAGTTTCCAACTGAGTATCGAAAGTGATGCTGGATTACTTTGGTTTTGCTTTACTTTGTTGTGTGATTGGTCCAGAAAACCTATGTCACAATCTTAACAAATCAGATGTAAAACTAAAACCAAACACAATTTGGTCGCCCGCGTTTTCCCGCGCTTCAAGAAGGTTGCCAGTTTCTACTCTGAGTCCTCATTGGCTAATGATGATGGTAGTTTTGTCCTTTAAGACGCGAGAGAGCAAGATAGTGAGTCTGAGTCCAGTAAGCTTCTTTGAACACAAACTTTAATCACTTGAGAGGCAGGTTACCTTTAGAGCTAACGAAACAACAACAACGCGATAGCGACTCTCTTATTATGAAAATATGTTTTTTTTCGTGTAACCCGAGAACTGACACGTGAGTAGTCCGAAGTGATTACATAACAGTTGAGAGTTACATAAGAAAGAAAAAGCAAACATTGATGTCCGGAAGGTTTTTTTTGCATATCATAACATCTTTCCCTTTTTCCTATTTTTCTTTTTTTTTTTTAACTATAACTCAATGTCAAACTTTTTAGGTGGCTTGATCAATCGTCCATGTCGTGTCCGTATTTCAGTTGTAGTAGCTTCGTGAGGTGGTCTTGCACTCAGCTCTGTTTGAGGTGTTGGGGGTAGTTGAGATCTTGGAGGGGACATGGATGTTCCTACTTGAGAACTTGCTGGAGGGGGTTGGTCCTGTTCCTGCAGATTGTCTGGAACGGTCAGGTCATCTTCGTCCATTTTGAAGGGGGTTTCTTGGAGTGGTTCCATGGTAGAACGCAACTGCTTGCGATTACGCCTGTAGGATCTACCATTGACTTCAACCTTGTAACTGCGAGATGCCACTTTAGAAGAAACAACTGCTTTTGACCACTTTGTTTCTCCAGGCATCTTCATGCGCACTATGTCACCTGATTTGAGTTCTGAGAGTTGTTTAGCATGTTGGTCGAAATGTTTCGCTTGCTTGACACGATCCCTTTTGAGAAGATCACTAACTGTTTGGTCAGTCTTGAGTAAAGACTCTGAGAAGGGTAGAAGTGTCTTAGTTCGGCGACCAAAAAGTCGTTGGCACGGAGACATACCTGTCGCAGCAGTGGGGGTGTTGTGGTGATCCAATAAACCAAGATATGGATCGGATTGAGACAGAAGAGCTTTCTTCATTAAAGTCTTGCAGGTTTTGACTGCGCTTTCGGCCATCCCATTAGCTTGTGGATAGTGTGGTGAGGTGGTGATATGAGTGAACTTCCACGTTACTGCAAATCTTCGGAACTCTGAGGATGAGTACTGAGGACCGTTGTCAGAAACTACGTAATCGGGTACCCCATGTCGCGAAAAATGCATCTTCAGCTTGTGAACGACTGTCTGGGACGTAGTATCGGCAAGATGATCCAGCTCGATAAAGTTGCTGTAGTAATCAACTAATACGAGGTAGTTTCGGTTCTCGAAGGTAAACAAATCTGTTCCAACTCGTTGCCATGGCCTGTCAGGAACTGGGTGAGGCTGAAGAGGTTCACTGGCTTGTTCAGGTCTCACACTTTGGCATATAGAGCATTTATCAATACGATTCTTGAGTTGTGCAGACATTCCTGGCCAGAAGAAAACCTCTCTGGCCCTTCGAAGGCATGCTTGGAGTCCCTGATGGGACTTGTGTGTTTCCTCTATCATGTCACGGCGAAGGCTCTCTGGGACAACGATCTTCGTTCCTTTGAAAACTAGGCCATCTTGGAGCGTCATTTCATCTCGGTATTTGAAGAAAAGCTGTGCGCTTGTAGGTACCATGGAAGTTTTTGTAGGCCAGCCAGCGCGTATGACTTGTGACAACGCTAGTAAAGATTCATCCTTGGCCGTTTCCACTTGAAACTTGGCAAGTGTCGACTCTGATATCGATAAGTCTTCAACAAAGTTGACAGTTTCTAGATCTTTATAGCAGGATGAGGTGCTAGCATTTGGTACCTTTGACTGCTTAGGTAGAACGCGAGAAAGTGCGTCAGCGATGTACATCTCTTTGCCTGGCTTGTAAGTGAGATTCAGGTCAAATCTTTGAAGACGTAGCATCATACGCTGTAATCTCTTAGAAGCTGTATTGATTGGCTTCTTCTGTATAGCAATCAGTGGCTTGTGATCTGTTTCGACTGTGACGTGCTTGCCATAAATGTAATGCTCGAAGTGCTCACAAGAGAATACAACAGCTAAGAGCTCCTTCTCAATCTGTGCGTAAATTTGCTCTGTCGACGTCAGTGCCCTGTTGGCGTAGTGAACTGGCTGTCCTTCCTGAAGTAGAGTTGCGCCAATGCCATACTGTGAGGCATCGCACTGTATAGTGACATTCTTACTCACGTCAAAGTACTGTAGGACTGGGGCTTTAGTGATGAGCTCTTTTATCTCCTTAAAGGCTTTATCTTGGGGGTGTTGCCAATGCCATTCTATTTCCTTCTTTTCCAACTGTCTTAAGGGCTGTGATGCTGTAGACAGATGTTGGCAGAATTTCGCCAGATACTGCACCATTCCCAGAAACGTTCTGAGTTCAGCGAGATTGGTAGGCACCGGATAGTCCACTATAGCTTGTACCTTTAACGGGTCAGGTTTTAGACCTTCCGCTGTAAGGAGGTGTCCTATGAAAGGAACTTGTGACTGTCGAAGTTTCAACTTCTCGCTGTTGAGAGTGAGGTTTCTTTCTCTTGCGCGACTGAGGAAAGCCTTGAGATTCTGATCATGGTTGGCAATTGCAGCTTCATTAGAGTCTCCAAAACCGCAAACTAGGAAATCATCGGCGATGACTTCAACACCTGCGAGTCCTTCTACTAGCTCGTGCATTCGTTGTTGCCATACTTCTGGGGCTGAGTTTATTCCGAATGGCATTCTGAGCCATCGATAGCGACCAAAAGGTGTGTTCATGGTTGTCAAGTAACTACTCTTTCCATCAAGTTGTACCTGCCAGAATCCACATTTGGCATCTAACACGCTAAAGACTTTAGCACCACTAAGGCGAGTTGCTACTTCCTCAATAGTTGGAAGTGGATAATGCGAGCGTTTCACTGCGCGGTTGAGATCTCGAGGATCCAGACATACTCGTATTTTCCCGTTAGATTTCTTCACTATGACAAGGCTAGAGACCCATGATGTCGGTTCAACTACCTTGGCGAGGATACCACTCTTCACCATGTTATCCAGCTCTAACTTGAGGGTATCTCGAAGTGGGACTGGCACTTTACGAGGGGGATGTACCACCGGGCGGAAACCTTCGTCCACTTGAATGGAGTAGGTTCCTTCAAGGCAGCCAATTCCAGTGAAGATATCGGTAAATTCATATAGGATAGGATCACTTCTAACATTTGACGAGACGTCAATTCTTTCGTCGTGAATCGCATTTACGTCAGCATCCAAGATTTTGACCAGGTTCATCTTTTCACACGTCGTTCGACAGAGGAGGGGTGTCAAATCTTGCTTCACAATGTGATAAAGAACTCCATATTTTCTTCCTTTCCGTTCAGTTAGTAGGCGGATTTGACCAAGTGGCCAGACTACAGTCTTGTTGTGCATGATGAGCCTTGTAAACGACTGTTCAAGGTTTGTACACTGTTTGTCTCCTGTAGCCCGGATGTAGGCACTTTTGGGGAGAATATTACATGAAGCACCTGTATCAATCTGAAGTTGTACTTGGGCATTATTGTTAAGGCACGCCGTTACATAAGCTGATGTGGGGGAGGGTTTGTGGCTGTAGATTTCACAATCTTGTACGTGATTGACAGAGCGAGAGTGGCATTTTTTTGCAAAGTGTCCGTCTCTGCCACATTTGGTGCATTTCTTGCCAACTGCTGGACAAGCTGACTTTTTCATCTCGTGAACAGTACCACAAAACTTGCATTCTCGTGTGTATACATTGTCGGGGTTACCAGAACTTTTCCCTCTTGACTTCCACGGAGGAGTCCGCTTCTTACCTGAAGTGTGTTTATGCGGTGTTGTATCCTCAGTCTGGGTCTTAGGCGGTTTCGTTTTCTTGGCTTTTACCCTATTCACATTGGCTTCTTCAGTTGTCATGTCTAAAGCGCGTATATCAGTTAGCTCTTGTGTTCGCAGGATATCCAACGCGTTATCCAAAGTGAGATCTTTCTTCTCTAAAAGTTTCTTGCGTGACCGATCATTCTTGACTCCAAGGATGAGGCGGTCTCTTATCAAGCTGTCTCTTAGGGTTAGGAACCCACAGTGTTCAGAAAGGCGCATCAGTGCTGTGCAATATTGATCGACACTTTCTCCTGGTTCTTGCTCTCTCTTGTTGAAGAGGTACCGTTCATACGTCTGATTTCGCTGCGGCAAACAACGAGATTCAAATTTAGCCAGGACGTCATCAATATTGTCAGCGCTTTCGTCTTCAGCGAAGGTAAAGGTGTCAAACAATTGGACTCCTTCTCTTCCAACGATGTTAAGAAAATGAGCAACACGGACTGGGCCGTCCTTTTGACTTATCCCAGCCGCCCGTTCATAGATTTGCCATGCTCTCTTAAAGTGTAACCAGTTATCGCCTCTACGTGACCTGTCTTCGAGATTAAGAGGATCTGGAGGTTTGGCTAGCGGTACTGTGGTGGTATAGATCGGTGCAGCAGCCGATGAACCAGAAGGTTGCTGACTAGCAGAGGTCGAGGTCATGACCAATATAAAATAAACTTCCACCAACAACAACAAAGCTCGTGAAACGTGATCCCACTTCTGACACCAAGTTTTGTCCTTTAAGACGCGAGAGAGCAAGATAGTGAGTCTGAGTCCAGTAAGCTTCTTTGAACACAAACTTTAATCACTTGAGAGGCAGGTTACCTTTAGAGCTAACGAAACAACAACAACGCGATAGCGACTCTCTTATTATGAAAATATGTTTTTTTTCGTGTAACCCGAGAACTGACACGTGAGTAGTCCGAAGTGATTACATAACAGTTGAGAGTTACATAAGAAAGAAAAAGCAAACATTGATGTCCGGAAGGTTTTTTTTGCATATCATAACAATGGTAACCTTTTGTTCTGATTGTCACTTTTGACCACTTTTGTTCAGGTTTTTCTGTACTTAATTAAAAAATGCTCGATGATCAGCAGTTGTGATCACTTTGGATTTGGTTTTAGGACTCTTAGTTGAATTGTGCTCTTTGAGAATACAGTGTTTTATATCCGTGTGTACATACCATATAAAGTTACAACGGCAACACAAGAACCGAAATTAGATGAATTAACTAATTTATTAACTATTTATACCGACATTTGCTGTATATTCAAACTTTCAAAATGCCGCACAACGACATTCCTCACTTCCGTTTTCCTTTTCCTTATTCCTGATTTTGCTAAGGAAAAGTTACACCCGAGCTTGTCCGATCTTGTGCAAACGATTTCCGAATATCGCGTCGCACTGTTAAAATGGCCGCCTGGAGAGTACTTAAGTACTTCAAGAACTCTAGAAGAATCTTGAAGTGGTATGAGAGGCTTTTGCACACTGAAACAGAGGAGAAAAATGCTCTGTCTGCAGTGGGTCGAAGGGAATTGCTATGATCCATCTCTACAACCTGGAAAAATTTTGCTAAAACCGACTGTCACTCGTCTCGGACGCAGTAATGAACATTCAGATGTTGTCATTGACAGTGTGATATCTCCTTTAATGATCAGTCGTGTTCACGCTGAAATTCATTTCAACAATGGAAAATTCAGAATTGATTGTAAAGGACTGAACGGGCTGCTAGTCAACAAAACAAAGCGTAGCTCTGCTGTCCTATGCGATGGTAATGTTGTTGTCTTTGGAGGCGCTGGCGTTAAAACGAAAGAAGGACAGCTTACGATTCGGAGCTTGTGTATGTTTTTAATGAGGTCTGCCAGAATGATTCTGAAGAAGTGGGCTCCCTTGGGGAAGGAACAAGCAATTGAAGTGTGCGAAGGCGAAGCAAACGGAAAAAGCCCGTATCACTAAGTGAAGGAGTGAGGTATGGGTACATAACACTCAGAAGTAGGGGTAGTAATGATGAAGGTAGGGTCACTTGACCTAGAAAAGGAGTGTAGGGTGCTAGACAGAGAAATAAATACTCTGGAAAAAAATTTCAAGGGGGTGGTGTGGGTTGAGATCATAGAAATTACAACAACCTCTTGCCTCTTTCGCTTCCTTAGCAGATACTATTTTGTCTGTAACTCTTAAGCGGGATCAAGATCATACCCCAGTTTTTTATTATTTTGTGATTTTGCATGAAGTGCCTAAAAGATTTAAATGAGGAGCTACTTTGCTGTATCTGTCATGAACTGATGGTATTGGCACACACTTTGCCTTGCTCACACACTTTCTGTTTTGGTTGTATCAGGGACTGGCTTTGGTGAGACATATCACAGAGCATTTTTTCAGTTCTAAAGTCATCTTAACCTGAAAAGGCAAAGAGAAAACAAATTTACCTTATATCTTTACCACTGAAATTAAATTTATAGGGTAATGACCCTAAGGACAGGTTATTTTCAGAGATCTAACCCAAACCATGGTTTTACACATTCAGTGGATCCAAGGCTTTCTCTATAACAGGGTTGTTGATTTTATTAAATTGTCATCTCCATCTACTGTCAGCTTTTGGCCCTCTTGACAATGTTCACAAAAACAAATGCTCAGATAAAAATTCCAGCTAAATTAAAGATTATTTAGGATGAGGTCTTGTGAAATAATGGCTAAACTTTGTTTAAATGATCAGATCAAGAAAGCAGCTTCTATAGATAAGTTTTAGTACTGTGTATTCTAATATTTACCGGGTAGCATATGTGTAAAAGTATTGTGTGGACCTCGGTTAAAGTCAACTTACTTTTATTCTGAACGATAGTACCACAACACAAGCCTGCCATGTGTTTCCGGCATAACGCATGCGCGAGACCTACACCACAGACCTGATATGTTTACAATATGGACATTATTAAGTTACAGACTTAATCACTTCTGAAAATCCAAGAGTTAAAAGAGAGAAATTTTACATTTTATCAGGATTATCAATTTCTCAGGGTATCATTCATCCTGTAACCTTTTTAACCCCTAAGGGTGATAAGCATCTAATATCTCCTTACAATATCATCCTTAAATCACACATTAAAGTTGTGACAATAAAGGAAACAATCCCCATTATTATTTTTCTTGTTTCTACTTAGTTATTCAAAAGACTGTAGAGCAAAGGCTCAACTCAAGTCTGCTGTACCAGTGAAGGTGAGTGAATCCTTTACACCCTAACATCAGTATGCATATTCTCCATACTGTTTGCTCTACATTTCCTAAAGTGCTGACAAGGAGAAATCGTTGAACAATCAAGGGCTTCTTTAGTCAGTGATTATTTCCTGTATTCTCATGACCTTAATGTGTGATTCAGGGATGATATTGTAAGGAGAAGTTAGATGCTTGTTACTCTTAGGGTTCTAAGGGTTATCAGTTGGAGGGGTGATTAGAAAAGAGCCTGAAGGTTATTTTTTATGGAACACCAACTTCTTTCTTTTTTGCAACGTAATACAGAACAATGTGGAAGGAGAATCTTGTAGTTCATCACAAGTCATTTAAGGCTTTTTTTTTCTCTCCACTTCTTCAATTTTGCTTGCGCAGTTAGTGAAAGTTAAGGTGAATTGTATTCTATAAGACTTTCTCTGATTATTTAAGGGTCATGTTTTGACAGATTGTGACATCCTAGAATAGGGGTGGATTTTAAACACTGTACTTGAGATGTATTTGCTTGTCTGTCAAGACCAGTCTGTGTCAGGTCTAGATGCATTCTCTACAAGTTTAACATGCATATTTTTGTGCTCTTATCAGTGAACTGCTCTATAAACTTACTCAATGACTCAATTCTTATTCACATGTAAACAATTTTTTTTTTCATTTCTGTGACATGTCCTGTATTTTGCATATCAGAGACAAGAATTTAATTGTAATGATAATAAGTAATTGCTAAGCTTTCTGTTTGACCTTCCAGGTGCTAGACAATACAATAAACAAAGTAGCAGAAGAAGTTCTTTCTCCAGAGGAACTTGAAGAAAGGCAGCTGAAAATTCAGGTGAGCAGTGATTTAAAAAAACCTTCCACTTTTGTTGTTGCAGTTAAGTTTTGTGTTTGATCTTTTAATAAACAAATTCTTAATGAACTGAACATATCATTCCTATAACATTTTTCTTGTCTTTCTAAAATAATTAAAACAAATAATTAACAATTGTATAACACCTCAGTGGAAGTGAACAATGGTGGATATTTACCTTGCCATTTTGTGGCTCAGTTGATATCCACCAATATTCACCAACACTTTGGTGAATAGTTGTTTTGATATATACCATACAGAAACCAAAAAAATTAGTTTATTCCTGTCAATATAACAAAAAATGGTTGAAATTAATTTTGTCTCTTCACCTGCTTGGCAGTGAATAGTACTTGCTGCTCTCTTCTGAACAAAGGAATCAGTACACATGAAAAGCACTATTCACCTGTGTGATATTTTCTGACAAGTGATGTTTGCATGTGTAAGATTCTTTGTGAACTGCTGTGTACAAAAGATTAAAAAAGCAAAATCAAATTTACCAGTATTGCTTTTTCATGTCATTTCACTTTTGTTTATAGAAAATTGCATGTAATATTTTTTTTGTCAATTCTCTGAAACTTATCACATATTTTTGTCTTCAAGATTGTTCTTGTTTGTTTGTTTTTAATTTTTTAGCTGCTTAAGCCTCCTACATGTGACTGGTAGTGTGTTAAATATCTTTTTGTGATGCTTTCAGTGCTACTGACTCCCACAGAAAAAGAGCAGCATCCCCATCTGTACCCACACCCCATACTCATGACCCCCTCTAAGGACTGCACCCGAAGAGGCTGCTCCCAAGGTAAGTCTGGACAAGCTGTGAATTCATCAAATAGGAAATTATAAGATTAAATAAGAAGATTAAATATGAGATGGCAGCTTAACCTGTTCTGTTAAGACTGATTAGCATCTAATTTCTTCTTTCAATATCACCCCTGAATCAAACATTAAGGTCATGAGAAAATAGGAAATGATCACAAACTAAAAAACCCTCTTGATTGTTAATCAAATTCTCCTTGTCAGCACCTAAGGAAATGTTTAGAGAGCAGTAGGGAGAATATGTATGCTAATGTTAGGGAGTGAGGGGTAAAATGTCTAGAGCTCTGAGTTCAAGACTTGGACATGTTGCTGTGTTGTGTTCTTGGGTGAGACACTTTACTTTCACAGGGTTCTCTCCACCCAGGATTATATATGGATACTGCTGTCAAGGAAACCTGATGAAATGCTGGGGGGTAACCTGCAATGGACTGACATCCCATCTGGGAAGGGGGGGGGGGGGGGTGTAAAACCAAAACCTAAAAAATCTCATAGACCAACCAGATGAAAAGAAAATAACACGAGCTGGTGATAAGAACTGACAGTGAAAACAAACAAACTGGCTGAGGGGCAAGAAAATGAGAGTGATCAAGATGAGAGCGAAATTTTTTTATCCCTCTTCTCATTAGCAGTCAATTTACTATAGTCCACTTTAATCATCATTGGCAGTCCATTGCAGGTGATGTTGACTGAGAAACAGTTAAGTGCTTTAGAGGCATTGATGCACTGCAAGTTCAGCATGTGAGCAGCACAATCTACTGCAATGGTTGCATTTAAGACTGTCAGTTGTTGGTGTGCCTCCTTTTGTGAGCTGCTTGAAACTCTTTTGGAGACAGCTGATTCCCCCCCCCCCTCTATATCCAACCCCATTGATAAATAATGATTGTCACCTTAGTAAGATTTTTCAGTGATTTTTTACTTTCCCAAACTTCAATTTTCCTGAATGCACCGCTTTTATTAGTTTCTGTTTAAGGAGATAAAAGCATAGCATCTATACCCACCTTATCTGCTTTTGCAGGAATTGCATTTGATATGTATTTAGAAACTGTCTATAGACTGAGGAGTGTTTTGATTGCATCAAGTTGCAATTGCTATTAAGGTATTCCATGCAGGCAGGAGTTTTCATGAACAACCCTTGCGAAATGGCTTTTGGAATTCCTAGGAATTCCTAGGAAAATCCTAGGAATTCCTAGGAATTCCTAGGAATTCCTAGGAATAAAGGTGTGAATTTTCACGGTAAATTCGGACTGGGAATTCCTAGGAATTCCTAGGAATTCCCAACCATAACAACTCTGGTTCTAAAAACCTAGAAATTCCTAGAAATTCCCAGAAATTCCCAGAAATTCCCAGAAATTCCCAGAAATTCCAAGTTTATAGCCAACAGGACTTGGAATTCCTAGGAATTCCTAGGAATTCCAACTCAGAGAACCAATGACTTTCCCTGAAAAGCTGTAAATCTAAAAAATTCCTAGGAATTTCTGGGAATTTCTGGGAATTTTTGGGAATTTTTAGGAATGTTTAAGAATTACTGGGAATTTTAAGCAAAAATTTGAGGCTAATGATATAAAATAAATACTTTAAATTAAAAAAACCCAGCTAAAATTCAAGTATTCAATGAAATTTATTTAAAAGCTTGATTAAGGCATACATGTAAAATACTTTTGATTAATTATTAACATCAATGTGTGGTAATATTAGGATGGAATTTGATTTATTTTTCTTTTCTTGAAAACTTCATACGGATTAATCCTCAATTATAGCTATTCGTATAAAATAGTTCTAATCAATCATTAAATTTGGTTTGACACAAATTGTG
Source organism: Pocillopora damicornis (assembly GCF_964200805.1). Taxonomy (NCBI): domain Eukaryota; kingdom Metazoa; phylum Cnidaria; class Anthozoa; order Scleractinia; family Pocilloporidae; genus Pocillopora; species Pocillopora damicornis. The sequence continues at coordinate 5,096,577 of NC_142674.1, read as the reverse complement.
AATAAAATCTGTTGATTCTTTTCCAAAAAATACAATATCCTAAGTTATATTTATATAGTTATATTCTTGGGAGTGAAGGGGCTAATTACAGACAAATAAAATTGATTTTTTGATTAAAATCTTGTTATAACTGTAACAATAAATTAGAATGAAGTTATCCTAAACTGCAAACTTAGCTGCTGTTTGTACTGTTTGTATTTTTTTTCCTGGACTCACAATGAGTTGGCCTTGAATGAGGTTATCAACAAGAACCTTGACCATTTTGTATCTGGATTCCTTGACATCTGAATTTGAAAAAAAAAAAAAAAATTAAAATATGTATGTTTAAAGCTCAGACCAGGCTTTTAAGATGGCTATGAGGAAAAGGGCATTCATTGGATTCTCAAATTGAGAAATCTGTGTTATATTGAGTGACTTTTATATTGGAGTTAGTACATCTCTCTCATGGATTTTACTAAAAAAGGGCTGAATACATTATTTTGTTTTTACCAAGGAGGGCTTCTTTATGTACTAAAGTTTGTTATGAATCTTGAACGTTCCCAAACGTGACTAGAGGAATCTTGAAACCTTACTGATAGGTTTATTTCATTGTAAAGCATAAGCTTAAGAAACTGCGGCATGCAAGTGACCGATTCGATTCTCAGAATTATTCTAGTTTCAGTTGCGCCGAGCGTTATGTAAGCTTAATTCAACCCGCTACATCTATTCTTTTATAAGATTTTGATCACAACGAATATCGCAATTTTTACTCACCACAAACTTTCAAAATCGTAGCTTTACAGATGGCCACTCGACCCTTGTTTGTACCGGTCCATACGTCAACTGTTGTCCCTACTTTTAACTCCACGGCGCCAACGACTTTCTTCTCTTTTACAACACTCACGCTATTCTCGTTTTCCCATTGAACCAGAATAAAAGCTATCTTTAGAAATGTTATATTAAGCAAAACAGTTGAGAAAAGCGATCAACCGATGAAAAGTACATTCAAAGATGAGCGCCAAATGGAGTCTTCTTTGTTTCCGATCACGGGCATGATCACGTGGATCTTTTAGGACTTGTCATTGGCTAGCAAAGTGAATCCGCTGGCTTGCCGATTGCAGTGTTAAGAGAAGCGCCGAACTTTATTTAGACTTCTCCGACCGGTTCTCTGCTTCTAGAAGATGGATAGCTTGGTGATATAAATAAAGATGTGAGCTCACTCTATGTAGAAATAATCGACAAGAATCGATCGTATTACAAATGCACGATTTGTGGCCGAAAGTTCTCGAGGAAACAAAGACTCGAAACTCACTTGAGTTGTGTTAATGGCAAAAGTGAGAAATAACACAAGCCAATCACAGTTTTGAATGCTACTACAAATCGTCTTTTACCCTCATATTTATAAAAGAAGGATACCACATTCGGAAGTGTAAGAGATACATAGATGATCCCAGTGTACCAGTACCTAAATCTACAAAGCTTGACCGTAGCAAGCGTTCAGCAACACGTTCCAACACCGCCATCTCGATTCCTCAGTCAATCGTTTCCACTGAACTTAAAGCAGTATTGACAACAGAGTAGAGTGCGTCTTACAAAGGAGAAACATTTGTACAAGAGACAGGAGTAGCTATGTGCGATTACAGAGGTGCGTTGGAACTCTGGTCCACAAATAGTTATGCACTGCCCGAAGTATAAAACAATTTTGTTGATAGCTGACAGACAGAGAAGAACAACAAGTAAACTTAAGAGCTGTTATTACTGAAGTGTGACTAGCATTTTTCATTTTTATATAAAGAAGGACTTGTAATTTGCACCAAAAATAAAAGGATGTAATATTTTTTTGGGAGATCCAGTGATTGGGACATTTAAGAAATTAAGTTATGAAAGGAAACTTGGTTGGTACTTCTCACTACTAACAAGTCTTGTTGACAAATATTTTCAGATCAGAGTTTCAAATAAAGTAAATTGAAGACGTCATATAAAAGACATTGACTACCTCTGTCTTGTCTGCATGCCAAATGTTTGCAAAGTGTGTGGATGATCCACAAGTATTGGAACTCTTACAAAAATGTTTTGTAAGAATAAAAACAGGAAAACAAATTACAGCAATTAGTCATGAAAATAGAGCAAAAAACTGAAAAAAAGCAGCAACAACAATCATGAAAAAAGAAAGATTAATTAGGTGTTGAATTTGTTGGTCTAAGGCATGAAATTTCTACTAAAAGTATTGTCAACAAAAAGTCTCTGACAGCGTTTGAGGCAACTGAGCTTGACTGTTCCAAGGTTTTCTAACAAAGGCAACCAGTAATGTAGGTTAGGGAAGTAAGATAACAATGTAATTATTATTGTTAATTATTGTGGAAGTTGGCAATTTCCATTTAACATAACTGACAGCTGGTTCATGAGAAAATCCATATTAATATAAAGATTTACTAAAACTTAGTTTGAGTAATAAATTTCATGATCTTTAAGTTATAAACATGTACTTGTATGTATATCTCTTGGTAAGTTTTGTATAGCATACCTTTTATTGAGCCAAAGTTTTAAGCCTCTGAAATTACTCTTTTTCTTAAAACCTTCACATTCAAGGTATTGAGAATTTCTTAGAATTTATGTGGACCTCAGGGTATTAAAATTGCCTCAAATTCAATTCCCAGCAATTCCCAAGAGTTCCACACTTCTTAAATTATAGGTAGTTTGTAAAGCTGAGAATTCTTAGGAATTCCTAGGGATTCCAAGTCCTCACAAAACTGGAGTCTTCCTTTCCCAGAAATTCCCAGTAATTCCAAGCTTTTTAAATCAGAGTTAATTTGCATAGATGGGAATTTTTGAGAATTCCTAGGAATTCCTAGGAATTCCTAGGAATTCCCAGAAATTCCCAGAAAACTGGGAATTCAGTTTGCAAGGGTCATTTGCATAATTGGGAATTTTTGAGAATTCCTAGGTATGAAATATAAATTGATTGAATGAATTACTGATATTATAGGATACTTTTCACTGCACTCATGAACTGAGTACAGTTCTCCTCTAGGTTCATATCTGAATGCATTGTGAATAAATTTTACTTGTTTGATTTGCAAAAGTGTGTTACTCTTCAACAAGAATGGCTGCATGAGTAATGGATAAGTTATCTTTTTTGTTGTATTAAAATCTCATCTTTGGCTGAAGTAGGCTATTTAGGATTATTTTTTGACTTTGCCAGATTGCATCAGTTGATAGCTAAGATGTAAAGTTCATGAGAAACCCTTCCAACTTACTTGGTTAAGTTTAAGAGCCAAGTTAACCAAGATGTTGTCTTGCAAATTCTCATTCTTCAGAGACAGAGCAAATTAAACGAAGTAGCAGGGAGGAATGGGGAGACTGATGGTTTGGGAGGCATTCCAGCTACACAGCCTCCCCTCACTACACCCCTGGAAAGAAGAGATATTTCTCCACAGTTGAGCATACTCTGGAGCACATTATTGGCCAACTAGATGTGCTCACACAGGTTAGTTGCGGAAAACATTTGTGAACAGGGAATTGTTTTGGAAACCAAGAGCCCTGGGGGGTGGGGACGGGGGATGCACTCCTGTTAATGACCCTACCACGCTGCCATTCATAGGGGAGAATACCAGGGGTTGAAGAGGGACCCATGTTAGGGGGAAAGGGGCAAAAGGTGTGGCCCGATGAAAAGCTTACTCGTATCAACATTAATCAATATCCATTTTAAAACACCCTTCCTTTAACAAGACACAAGACTTAGAGACGGGGGGCACAGCTTTCATGTACTCGATTTTTGCTAGTTCCTTTTTAGAAGCATAGATTCATTTAGCCTGAATCAGGCAGTCTTCTTCTTTGTTTGGGGAGGGGGGGAGGGAGGGAGGGAGGGGGATGGTATGGAAGCACCACAGTTGCTCTTTCTCTCTCCCCCCTCCCCCTGGAAAAAGGAATACCTGATCGCAAGATGGAGCTCATTTCTGAAACAGCGACTGGTGATCAAGTCCGTGGCCCTCGTCGGGAAAAAGGTCATGAACAGTCTAATATGAGGTTTTTGTTGTACAGAGACGAGACAAAGATTTCATGCAACATGGAGATGTATTAGCCTATGCTGAAACGCAAGACATTTTTTTAGTGTAAGGGAGAGACTCTTATATTCGTTACGCGACCTTTTGTTGCAGACGGTTTCAATTTTGGAACAAAGGCTGACGATGACTGAGAATAAACTACGAGAATGGCTGGATAAACAACAGAAAATAACTCTACAGATCAGACCTAACAAGTAGCGCAATGCGGCGTCAGTATAAAGAGACTTGATCATTAGACATGTTCAGAATTCTTTTAAAACTAGTCTTTTTAAGGTAATATTGTAAACTATGAAAGAAATTTTCAATTGAGTGTCGAAAATAGTCATGGATATAGTCATGGTCATTGGTTTAGCTTGACTGTAGTCTGTCATTGGTTTAGCGAGCCTATGCCGCCCTCTTGACCAATCAGGTACGAGCCTCATCAAGATCGAGTGTGCAGTAGGGCCATTCGCATATTTCCAGCACTTCAGGCTTTTCTTTGAGTTATCTTTGGCATTTTGTTATATTTCCTTTATTGGAGCAGTGTCCAGCTGAGTATCAAAAGTGATGCTGGATTGCTTTGGTTTTGCTTTACTTCGTTATGTGATTGGTCCAGGAAACTCGCGTCACAATCTTAACCAATCAAATGTAAAGCTAAAACCAACTACGACTTGGTCACTCGCGTTTTCCCGCGCTTTAAGGAGGTTGCCTGTTTCTACTCTGTGTTCTCATTGGCTAATAATCACGATAACCTTTTTTCTGATTGGCAGTTGTCATCACTTTGGATTTGGTTTTTCGATACTCAATTGAAAAGTGCTCGACGATTGGCAATTGTGATAAATTTGGATTTGGTCGAAGGACACTTAGTTGAAATTCACTTTTTGAGAATACAGTGGTTTATATCTATGTGTAAATATCATAAAAAGTTACTAAAGCAATATCAGAACTACAAGGAGGTAAATAAACTATTTATACCAACCTTTGCTGTATGTTTGGAATGAGAACTTGTTTTACATTTAGTCAGAGGTTGAAGTAGCTTTTTTGTGAGCTGATTTTATGTGCTGGTGTTCTCTACATTCGATGTTCTTTTGTGTTTTAAATTGTTTTAAGTTCAAATACGTATTCAGTAACTATAGATCTAGACTAAAGAGAACATTATATGTCCACTGGTGGATACAAGTCAATAATATTTCTCACGAGTGAGAGATATTGTCGACACTCGAGGATAAATTTGTATCAACTTGCAGCTAAGTGATGCCTTCGAAGGGTTGTCAAAAAGATTTGGAGTGACTGGACTGTGATAAAAAGAAAGCAGCACTAAAAAGTTTTATTCCATCATTGTCATGCTTCCTTACCAGTTACTGGCTTAATGTAACAAACCTGCCTTTTGTGTAGAAAGGGCTTATCTAGAGTTGTGACGTATAGGTTTTACATCAAACTGAATGATTCTGCAAAGTAAATGATTCTGAATAAGGTGGGTTCCGTTAGGGAAGGAACAAGCGATGAAAGCTAGTATCACCAAGTGAAGTACTAAGGTATGGGTACATGACATAGAGATAAGGGTAGTAAAGATGGAGATAGTACTATTGGATTCAGAAAAAGGAGTGCAGGGTGCTAGACAGTGAGGTCAGTACTCGGGAAAAATTTTTTAAGGGGGTCGTGTGGGTTTGGATCACATTCTTAGCGGATACTATTTTGTCTCTAAGTCCTAAGCAGGACCAGGAACAAACCCCAGTTTTTCATTACTGATTTTGCATCAAGACTATCATCTTTCTGCCAAGGGTCCAAAAGAAATCTTCGCCAAAGTTGTGGGGCCATCTTTATATATTAAATTCAGGTGCTTGTTTCTTAAAAGTACCGGTAACTTAACGGGCCACAAAACCTGTTTTATAGTTAATATTTAAAGGGTAGAGAAGCGGGTTTGGATACCCTGACCAGTCCATTTTTAATATTTTGCTGATAGCCGGTTAAACTGTATAATTTTCAAACTTCTTTATAGCCCATCTTGATTTTAAACAGAACTGCTTTACAGGCCTCTTAAGTTACTAGGCCTCTCAAGGAAAAGGCCCCCAATCATTACACTTCTTAAACTTATCAATTAGACTAGCAAACCCATTTTATAGTACTTGTTCCTACAATCAAGTACCAGACTGCAACAATCGAGACCAAGTGTCAAAGACTTTATTAAACTTCCTACTGAATGCTGATAGACCTGTCAATCTTGTGATATTTTTTAAATTTTTAGTTCACCCAGAAATGGTGGTAGTTGCATAAGTCATGTTTTTTTTTCCCCAACCCCCATCGATTAATAACAACTGCTCCCTCAGTTAGATTGATTTGCCCTTTCCCAAACTTAACCTCTCTGAATGCGCTGCTTTTATTACTTTCCGTTTAAGGAGGTAAAAGTGTAGCGTTTACCTTTCAATTAGCCTTCCTAAGTTTGTTATCGGAGCTTAGTTAAGTGGGCGACTCCTCCATCTCTTGTCCCTCTTTTTTGACCCATTATTCCCATTAATTTTTTTCTTCACTGATATTTTTCGACTCGCTGGACGGACTTTGCCGAAAATGAGGGACTGCCCGAAGTCTAGTGCTGTTATCGCCGGTTACACTAAATAAAATGCTGTAGTTTGGTGTGAAATTTTCATAAAGGTTTGAACTAGTTTAAGTTCTCTGAACTCAAATATAAAAGAACATAAACCAATGTTTAAAAAAAAATTTAATTGTTAACACAGTGACCGAACACAAATCAACGTGATATTCGTTGCGTTTTGTTTACCTTTTTCGTCACGAGACAAAATCATTTTCCAGATTTTAGCCATTTAAAATGTTTTGAGTATCAATCGATGAATTCTAAAAGCTCTGTCCTACTATCTTTTCTTTTTAAAATGGTTCAAATCTAAGATTTATAAAGCAACCAGTATAAAACGGTCGGCGTTTGCTCGACAGATAATTTGCACAATTTACTGTCACGCTAGCAAAATCACCAAAAGTTTGAAGTCCCTACGGCGGAGGAAATTAGGAAGGAACATGCAAGATGTTTTTGTATTTCTATGCTTTCGAACCTCTTATACTAATGGAATCAGCCGGAGTTTTTAATGGTCTGATCTGCACTTGAGAAATATCACCCAAGTAAGAAAGAGTACCTTTAACCAATTTCAGAAAGCTTTCTAACAGGTGCTTTAAATAAATTATGGCGAACCTCTGAATAAACACCTATCAAAATTGAAATCCTTTCCCAACCCTTTAGATATCACACAAGTTAGGAATACAAACGATTTCTTGCAGCATGCAGTGTGTTACGAGGAGCAAGCTTGTTACCTATTAAAATTTTCGATGTCGCAAGAGGTCAAAAAGAGGAATTCTATAGCATTGAATATTGAGATGTCTCAATTATTTTTTAAGGTATTTCCAGAAACCAATGTGGTTTTATTTACTTACTTAAAAAGATAGTAAATGGGCAAGGTTTGAGGCAAAACTCTTTTCCGATGCAAAATGCCCTGGACCGCTGTTACAGAGACTGCCACTTATTGAAAATAGTGTGGCAGAGGAGAATCGCAACCGAGCGTTTTTTTTCCCCTTAATTCAACTTTCACCTAAATTTACTTGACACAATAACTGCAACTATTGGTTGTCTATATGACCAACTGTGCACCTACCCCTCCCCTTACCCAACATTAACCCCAACTTGTTATTAGTTGAGTGTTTTTGGGTTAGGGGAAGGGTAAGGGCGCAATTCCTTTAACATTGATCTTGGTTCACGAGCCGCACCAAATGCGACACGCAAACGAATCAAAATAGGTTACAACCTTTAGAGAGCTAGTTTCCCTTAATATAGGAAAGCAGATTTTACCTTTTCGTTAGTCTCTCGTCACAGCACATGAAAACCAAACATCCGTTAATTGTTTCTCTCACGCTTCCTTAGAAACATTGAAATCCAGAGCTGAAGCTATTAAATGCCGCTCTAGAGAACACAAGATCTCTTCTGAAGAGATCCGATTCGCTTCTTTTTATAGAATCCTGATTATTTCTCGTGTGGTGTCAAAGACGTTTCTCGGAATCCCGAACTCACTAAACGGTGGTAAATGTAGCGATGATAAAATGAGGTAGATGGTTTATTTCCAAACCTTCGTAGCATGTTGTTTTTCATGATACAGCGGGTAGAGCGACACATTCCGTCACGCTATGAAATCGATTTTACTACGCAGTGACAGAGAAAGCAGACAATAGCTGGATAAAATTCCAATGTAAAACTGTCAATCTCTGCGCAAAGATCACGCAATCCTACAGAGATCTGATTCGCTGCTTTAAATAGAATGCTAATACAAGTTCAGTTTCTCGGAATCTCAAACGAAACAGGGCTGTGTTTTTCTCAGCAATTCGTGATGGAGTCGCTTCTAAAAAACCTCAAAGAGCACGTAACATGTTCGATTTGTTTGGATACTTACACCAAACCCAAGACCATTGCTTGTCTTCATACGTTCTGCTGTGAATGCCTAGAGAGACATGCACTAGCGAGACAAAAACAAGGGTTTTATCCATGCCCCGAGTGTCAAGCACAAATTAGCATCCCTGAAGGAAAGCGTTTTGATAATCTGCCGAGCAGTTTTCTGCACAACAGTTTGTTGAGTCTTCTTGCAGTTCGACGCAGTGGCGAAGGAAATGAGATCAGCTGTAGTACATGCCAGAAGAAGAGCGCTGAGATCAACTACTGCTTTGATTGCGAGAAGTTTATGTGCCCCGACTGTGTGAAAGCACACGAAGTGTTTCGAGAAACTATGTTTGAGGGACACAAAGTCACACCAGTGCAACAGTTTCAAGCTTCAGAATACGAGGCCTTGTTGAAAAGGCAGTCATTTTGCTCAGAGAATTACCACAAAAAAGATGTGATTCGTTTTTTTTGCGTTGACTGTCAAAGGTGTGTATGTCAAGTTTGCATCGCCACTGATCACAAAAGCCACGATATTGTTCCGCTTGAAAAGGCAGCGGACGATGAAAAAGCAAACATCATTGCCCGAGCTGAGCTCGTAAAAGAGAAGAAAGAGGTCTGCCGAGATGTTATTCGTGAATTTGAGAACACGGAACATGAGTTGGAAACAAATATTACCACAGCTAAACGCCAAGTCTCTCAAGCAACCGAACAGATGATGGGAAAGCTTCGCCAACTGGAGCGTGAAGCCATTACTGTCCTCGAGAAGACTCGCGTGTCAAGGATTGAGAAATTACATTCTGGAAAAGCATCGGTTGTCTCTTTTGAAAAGCAACTTGACCAAGCATTTGAGTTCAGTAACAACCTGGTTGAGAGAAGCTCAAGTTCAGACATAATGCAAAACAAGAAAAATGTAGAAGAACGAATCGAAGACCTCATCAAGACCACAATGCCAGCACTTCCGGTTAGGTCGTATGTAGAATTTGTGACGACATGTGAACCAGAGAGTTTGAGTCTGGGATTTACGAGATTCAGCGAAACAGATGTGCACGGATCGGTCGTGGAAGGACTGGATCAGAATTTTCAAGCTGGTGTAGAGGCAGAGCTACTAATTTATCCCAAAACAAGCGAAGGAGAAATCAGAAACACTCAGCACACAGATCGTGTTGAAATACACTTAGAACCTGCGGATCAGGTGAGGAGCTTGGTGACGAGTGAAAAAGAAGATGGAAATTTCCAAGCAAAATTTGTAGCGAAAGTACCAGGTACTTATAAAATAGAAGTAAAGATAAATGGACAGAAACTTGCCCGGAGTCCATTTTCTATTCTGGTCAAAGCACGGGAGTTAAATATTGTAGGCAAGTTGGACTTACATGGAGAAATGCTCCAAGGTCCAACCGACATTGCAGTGAACAGTAAAGGTGTTATTGCTGTGGCTGATTCTGTAGGTCACTGTATCCTGGTATTTGGTGAGACAGGAAAGTTTGTGCGAAAAATTGGTGCTTATGGAGACAAGGATGGACAATTAGAGAATCCAGTCGACGTGACGTTCCTAAACGATGACGAGATTCTAGTGGCAGATGAATGTAATCACCGAATACAGCAGTTGAATGTACAGACAGGGAACTTTGTGAAAAGCTTTGGAAAACAGGGAAGCGGAGATGGAGAGTTTACGTTTCCTGTAAGTGTTTGTATTACAAGTGATGGACGTTTTATCGTTGTAGCGGATTATAATAATAGCAGAATTCAGGTGTTTACAATGGATGGTGAACCTGTGTTTAAGTTAGGAGACAGCGGTCCAGAAAGGCTGGATCATCCCATCCACTGCGTTTGTTACGAGGAAAAGTTCTTTGTAGCTGACATGAATAATAACTGTGTGAAAGTGTTTGATGAGAGAGGACAGTTTTTGTACAAGTTTGGAGAAAAAGGAAACGGTGATGGACAGATGAATCAGCTGTATGGCTTATGTGTTGACAAACATAATAACGTTTTCTTATGTGATTGGGGAAATAATCGAGTTCAACAGTTTACATTGGAAGGAACTTTCACTGGAAAGACAAGTTCAAATAATCAGTTTGGATCGCCGCTGAGTGTCACCCCAATGCTAGATGATCGGATTGTGGTCACAGACTTCAGAAAGAAAGAAGTTTACATTCTGAAATGAATGCCCATTTTTGAAAGTAACTATCAATTCTTCGTAAGCAAACCTTTTGCGAATATCTGTAAGTTTTATTGTTTTATTAATTTACGGAAAACTGTGACATGTCACGTGTCACAAGAGAACTTGAAAGAAAATGGCCAGAATCAGCAACTTGCCCTCTAATTTTTCAAGGACAGTTTCAAAGAATTGTTGATTCATCGCTTCAGAAATGTGATTGTGTGAGCTTTTATTAAATTATAGTAATAGGACTGAGTGGAGTCCGATTCGGTCTATAATCATACGAGTGATTGACAAAAGCGGACGACTACGAACGGGGAGTCCCATTTGTCAATCACTAGTTTAAAAAAGAAACTAGACATCGGTTATACGTTTTCAGGAAAAGACAACGGTTCAGTCGCCGAAATGCGCGACAACAGCGCTTGCATATGACACGCATTGTCCATTTACACAGGCATGACATGTCAACTGTTCTATTCAATTGTCCAGTTACAAGCATGACATCTGCACTGTCCAATTGGTGCTCAAATCGAGCTGGTGATAATCAATCACATGCCGGAATTTTGTTATAGTTTTGACAGACCACAAGATCGATTTCAAACGAGATTAAGCTTTGTAACCGCTCAAAGATTTAGGAGTATTATTAAGGCAAAAAAAAAAAAACAACGCATTTTTGCAAAATAAATGTACAGTGGCATGTAATGCCTTCTCAGGGTTGTCAAAAAGATTTTGTGTAACAGCTGTCAATTCAGTGTCAATACCACGTTTTATTCGATCCGATCAACTACGCTCTGCACACTGTTCGAATGCTGTATGATAAATCCTTTCAAACAAGTAAGTGTCCTTTTCCGTAACCTTGAAAAGTGCTAAAATATCCGTAATGGTTCCGTAGTGTTCTTTTTCTTCGATGTAAGTCTAGTTAAACGATCCTCATCCGAAAAATAAAAGCGAAAATAACAAGCGATGAAAACACACGTGCGCTGAGATTTAACGTAGTGTCGAATGGCAAAATCTCGGCAGAGACTAGGCCTAGTGCTTAGGGAGCCTACCATTTACATTTAGAGTAACTGAACTGTGATACAAAGAAGGCCGAATAAAAAAGTCTTATTTACACCATTGTCATGCTTCCATGCCTGTTACCGGATTAATGTAACAAATCTGCCCTCTATGTAGAAAGGGCTTATATAGAAATGTTACATATTATCTTTTTCAAACTTTCAAATGCCGAACAACAACAGCATCAGGGGGCAAAATGTCTTGTTTGGTGCATACACTGTCCGAACTGACTGGTTTCCGAAACGCAGAATGATTCCGAATGAATTGGGTTCCCTTGGGGAAAGAACAAGCGATGGGAGCCTGTATCACCGAGTGAAGTACTATGGTATGGGTACGTGATAGAGAGGTAGGGGTAGTAAAGATAGAAATAGGGCCACTTGACCCAGAAAAAGGGGTGCAGGGTACTAGACAGAGAGTTAAATACTCTGGGAAAATTTTTAAGGGGGCGGTGTGGGTTTAGATCATAGAAATATGCAGAAATAAACAACAACAACAACAACAACACCTGATGCTTCTTTCACCTCATTAGCAGATAATATTTTGTCTGTAACTCTGAAGTAGGATCAAGATAAAAGCCCAATCTTGTTTCACTGATTTTGCATGAAGATTATCATCCTTCTGCCAAAAGTCAAAAAGAAATTTTCGCCGTAAGGGTAAGGCCATCTTCATAGATTAAGTTCAGGGACCTGTTTCTTGAAAGTACCGGTAACCAGGAGCCCACAAGTAATGAACTCCGAATACAGCAATTGAATGTACAGACAGGGAACTTTGTGAAAAGCTTTGGCAAAGAAGGAAGTGGAGATGGAGAGTTTGTGTCTCCTGTAGGTGTTTGTATTACAGGTGACGGACGTTTTATCGTTGTAACGGAGTTTGCTAATAGCAGAATTCAGGTGTTTACAATGGATGGTGAACCTGTGTTTAAGTTTGGAGACAACGGCCCAGAAAGGCTGGATCATCCCACCAGCTGCGTTTGTTACAAGGAAAAGTTCTTTGTAACTGACAAGAATAGTAACTGTGTGAAAGTGTTTGATGAGCGAGGACAATTTCTGTACAAAGTTGGGACACGGTGATGGACAGATGGATACGCCGTATGGCTTATGTGTTGACAAACATAACAACATTTTGGTATATGATGCGAGGAACATTCGCATTCAACAGTTTACTCTGGAAGGAGCTTTCACTGGAAAGACAAGTTCAAATATTCAATTTGGATTGTCCTGGAGTGTTACCCCAATGTTAGATGATCGGATTTTGGTCACAGGCTTCCGCGGGAAAGAAGTTTACATTCTGAAATGAACGTCCATTTCTGAAAGCAACAATCAATTTTTCAAAAGCAAACCTTTAGCAAATATCTTTGAGTTTTATTATTTTATTAATTTACGGAAAATTGTGACATGTCATTTGTCGTAAGAGAATTGGAAAGAAAATGGCTAGAATCAGCAACCTGCCTTCTAATTTTCTTTGGAGAGTTCAAAGAACTGTTGATTCATCATTTCAGTAATGTGATTGTTTGTGTCGTATATTGATAATAGTAATAGGATTGAGTGGACTCCAATCTGATCTCTAATCGTACTAGTGATTGACAAAATCAGACGGCCGCAAAGTGGGAGTCAGATTTGTCAATCAATAGTTAAGAAAGCAACCACTCATTGGTTATATGTTTTGTATTTCCGATCCCACTGGCCCGAGGGCGCTTGCGATTACTTGTTTATCACATAAAGGGAAAAAGTTTTGAGGGAATTGCATTTGCGCACAATGTCTACATGATTTAGCCCTTTCAATACTGCTACTAATGTCAAAACAGATGTAACTGACCAATAGATTCAATGAACATTTTATTCTGAAAGTACAGTTACCAACATCACACGGCTTCATTCAGTTAAATCGCAATCAATAACTGGTTGCCGCCAACAGCAAAAAGACTCAATCAGCATCAAGTGATTTTAGAAAAAATGCATTCTGTCATCCAATCAGTATTCAGTAATTTTGCCCCACTTTTGATAATACAAAAAAACCAACAGCTCGTGCATATGATGAGAATTGTTTACTTACATCGGCATGACATGTCAACTGTTCTATTCAATTGTCCAATCGCAAGCACAATGCAAACACAGTCCTATTGGTGTTCAAATTGGGCTGGTAATAACCAATCACGTGCAAGAATATAGTTTTGATAAAGCATGAAATCAATTTCAAACGAGAATAAGCTCTATAACCGCTTAAATAGGAGTATTTTAAAGGCAAAATATACATTTCTGCAAAGTAACTGTACAGTGGTACTGAGTAGTGTTAATTGTCGCTGATAATTTTTACTTATTTACTTTATATATTTTCAGCAGGTTTAAGTAGACTCTTCCGTGAGCATATTTTGGGAGACTGATAGTTGAGCTCGATAATATTAATTGACTTGTCAGATGGAGCATGCTTTTACATCCAATTCTTTAATGACCACTCATGGACAGTGGCTTGCATGATTAAGCTGTAAACAATTTGACAATTTCGTAGTACTTAGTTGCTTTTGGAGGAATTACATCTAAAATGTTATTAGAAATCATCTTAAGACTGAGAAGTGTTTTGAATGCATGAAGGTAGCATTTCTATTTAGGTTTTTCATGCATGGATGAATTTTTAAGAATAAGTTTCTTTAAGTATTATAAAAATGTAAATTGATCGAGTGAATTACTGATATTATAGGATATTTTACACCGTATTCATGAACTGTTCAACAGTGCTTATCCTATAGGTTTGTATAGCGTTGACCACTGTTAAAACAAATATCTTACTGAATGCATTGTGAATAAATTTACTTATTTGATTTGCAAAAGTTTATTACTGTGCAACACTGTGAATAATAGGTAAATGATCTTTTTTGTTGTACTTAAAACTCTCCATTGGATGAAGTAGGCTATTGAGAATTATTATTTGACTTTGCCAGATAGCATCAAATGAAAGCTAAGAGTTGAAGTTCACGAGAAATCCTTCCACCTTACTTGGTTTAGTTGAAGAGCAAAGTTTACCAAGATGTTGTCTTGCAAATTTTCATTCTTCAGAGACAGAGCAAATTAGATGAAGCAACAGGGAGGACTGGGGAAGCTGATGGTTTGGGAGGCATTCCAGTTACACAGCCTCCCCTCACCACATCGCTGGAAAGAAGAGATATTCCTCCACAACTGAGCATGACACTGGAGCTCATTGTGGGCTAGCTGGATGTGCTAACACGTTTGGTGTGCAAACATTTCTGAACAGGGAAGTATTTTAGAAAACCAAGCGCCTTGGGGGTGGGGTGGGATGCACTCCTGTTAATGACCCCATCATGCTAACACACATTGAGGAGAATACCAGGGGTTGAAGAGGGACCCATGTCAGGGGGAAAGAAGCAAAAGAGTTTGGTCCAATGAAAAGTTTACACATATCAACCACGGATCAATATCCATTTTAAAACATCTTCCCTCCAACAAGACACGAGTCTTAGAAACGGGGGGCACGGCTTTTGGGTACCCAGTTTAAGAATACAGTGTTTTATATCTGTGTGTACATATCATATAAAGTTACTATGGCAATATAAGAACCGCAACTAGATGAATTATCTAATTTATTTACTATTTATACCGACCTTTGCTGTATATTCAAACTTTCACGATGCCACACAACGACAGCATCAAGGGGAAAATTCCCTATTTTGTGCATACACTGTCCGAACAGACTGGGTTCGGAAACATCTAAACTCAATTAAAAGTACAAAACTTTGCATGCTGATCAACACAGTTCGCGTGTTTCGAGCCTACGAGCGATGTGAGCGTGACCGAGATCCGCGAGAAAACAAAACATCACTTTCACATTCGTTCCTCATATCCGCTATCCTTTTCCCTATTCCTGATTTTGCTAACAAGAAGTTACACCCGAGCTTGTCCGATCTTGCCCGAACGATTTCCGAATATCGTGTCGTACTGTTAAAATGGCCGCTTCCTGGAGAGTACTTCAAGAACACAGTCAAGAAGAATCTTGAAGTGGTATGAGAGACTTTTGCACCCTGAAACAGAGGAGAAAAATGCTCCGTCTGCAGAGGGTCGAAGGGAATTGCTATGATCCATCTCTACAACCAGAAAAAATTGTGCTAAAACCGACTGTCACTCGTCTCGGACGCAGTGATGAATATTCAGATGTTGTTATTGACAGTGTGATATCTCCTTTAATGATCAGTCGTGTTCACGCTGAAATTCATTTCAGCAATGGAAAATTCAGAATTGATTGTAAAGGACTGAACGGGCTGCTAGTCAACAAAACAAAGCGTAGCTCTGCTGTCCTATGCGATGGTGATGTTGTTGTCTTTGGAGGTGCTGGCGTTAAAACGAAAGAAGGACAGAGTTTGTCAGCTTACGATTCGGAACTTGTGTATGTTTTTAATGAGGTCTGCCAGAAGGATTCTGAAGAAGTGGGCTCCCTTGGGGAAGGAACAAGCGATGGAAGCGTGCGAAGGCGAAGCAAACGGAAAAAGCCCGTATCACCAAGTGAAGGAGTGAGGTGTGGCCTACATGACACTCAGAAGTAGGGGTAGTTAAATGATGGAGAGTAGGGTCACTTGACCTAGAAAAGGAGTGTAGGGTACTAGACAGAGAAATAAGTACTCTGGAAAAAATTTCAAGGGGGTGGTGTGGGTTGAGATCATAGAAATTACAACAACCTCTTGCCTCTTTCGCTTCCTTAGCAGATACTATTTTGTCTGTAACTCTTAAGCGGGATCAAGATCATACCCCAGTTTTTTATTATTTTGCGATTTTGCATGAAGACTATCATCTTTCTTCCAAGGGTCAAATACACATTTTCCCCGAAGGTGTAGGGGCATCTTCATATCTTAAGTTGGGGGGCCTGTTTCTTGAATTACTGTCCCAGTAACTTAACAGGCCCCAAAGCATATTTTAAAGTCAATATTTAAAGCCAATAGAGAAGCAGATTCTAACAACCCTAATCAGTTCATTTTTAATATTTTGTTGATAGTTGTATTGTATAATTTCATAACTTCTGAAACCCTCATCTTGAATGAAAACAGACAGCTGTACAGGCTTCTTAAGTAACCAGGATCTCCCGAAACAGGTTCCCACTCAATACACCTCCTTAACATAACCATTTTGTTGTATGTGTTCCTAAAATCAAGTTCCAGACTGCTAAAAATAAGACCAAGTGTCAAGACCTAATCTGAACGTCCTATTGAATGCTGATAGGCCTGTCAAACTTCTAATATTTTTGTAATTTTCAGCTCTGCATGTGAAAAGAAGACTAAAGACAGCATGGACGATAAGCAGGTAGATAAACTTGGGCTTCTGATTTAATGATTATCAAGTGGCAAATTACTATTTTTTTATATCATTTTTAAAGAAAAGGCAAAGAGAAAACAAATTTACCTTATCTTTACCTCTGAAATTAAATTTATAGGGTTATGACCCTAAGGACAGGTTATTTTCAGAGATCTAACCCAAACCATGGTTTTACACATTCAGTGGATCCAAGGCTTTCTCTATAACAGGGTTGTTGATTTTATTAAATTGTCATCTCCATCTACTGTCAGCTTTTGGCCCTCTTGACAATGTTCACAAAAACAAATGCTCAGATGAAACTTTCAGCTAAATTAAAGATTATTTAGGATGAGATCTTGTGAAATAATGGCTAAACTTTGTTTAAATAATTAGATCAAGAAAGCAACTTCTATGGATAAGTTTTAGTACCATGTATTCTAATATTTACTGGATAGCATATGGACATTATTAAGTTACAGACTTAATCACTTCTGAAAATCCAAGAGTTAAAAGAGATGAATTTTACATTTTATCAGGATTATCAATTTCTCAGGGTATCATTTATACATTGTGTTCTGTGGCATGTATCAAAACCATTAATATTATTTTCCAATCCCAGGTTTTTGAAGTTGATCAAAAAGCTGATCCACAGGAAGAAGTAAACATCAGTGAAGGTATATTTAACTCCAAGAAGTGAATTAAACTGGACTTTATCTTGTGTAATGTTACAAATGTAGGATGCAACTCTCCACTGAAGGCATCTGTCTATTGTAGGGATGTGAAGAAAAAAGCCCTGAATGCCACTTTTGATAAAAAAGAGTAAATAAAGTCTGTTTGTAAGCATAAGTGACCCAACTAGTGGGAGATTATTCTGGCTTCCTTAGCATGAAGCAACTAGAAGTTTCACCACTCCCCCTCCTAGATGGGAATTATCAGCTCATCACAAGGTTACCCCCCCAGCATTTCATCAGGCTTCCCTGAAAATTATCCGGCACCCAGTTATACTCCTCACACTTTCGATTTAATGCTACATGACTTTGTATATTCTCCATCAAAATTGCAAGTACTCCTCCAACAAAAGTCTGGGAGAAAATTCTTATCAATTGCATTAATGGTTACATAGCCAGGGCTCATGTTAAATTTTTATTTCATTTAGTAGATGAAAGCAGATCAAAGAAGTGCTTGAAAGATTTAAATGAGGAGCTACTTTGTTGTATCTGTCGTGAACTGATAGTATTGGCACACACTTTGCCTTGCTCACACACTTTCTGTTTTGGTTGTATCAGGGACTGACTTTGGTAAGACATATCACAGAGCATTTTTTTCAGTTCTAAAGTCATCTTAACCCGTAACCTTTTAACCCCTAAGGGTGATTAGCATCTAATTTCTCCTTACAATATCATCCTTAAATCACACATTAAAGTTGTGAGAATAAGGAAACAACCAGCAACGTAAGAAGTATTTGATTGTGAAATAAATTCTCCTTGTCAGCACCTTTGGGAATGTATAGAGAACCGTATGGAGAATATGCACAGTGATGTAAGGGTGTAAAGGTTTAAGGTAAATCTGTTTGGTCATGTGAAATGATTTGACAGCACATGATTCAACCACACACAATAGTAGAATGTTTTGTTGATTCAGAAACAACAAAATAGTCATAGGTCAAATAGAGCCATTATTTCATAAAAACTTGTGTAATCTTGAATTTCAAAGGCATAATGTGTGGACTCTATCCTATTGGTTCTCAAATTGAGCTTCTAACCAATCACATTTGAGAATTTTATTTCAGTTTGATTCACAAATGTGATTGTATTGATTGATATAATTGAAAGAGTGCTAAGAATAAAATGGAATGTTAATAGAGCAAAGAGTATTGAAGTTATTTTTCTTGTTTCTACTTAGTCATTCAAAAGACTGTCCAAACTGTAGAGCAAAGGCTCAACTCAAGTCTGCTGTACCAGTGAAGGTGAGTGAATCCTTTACACCCTAATATCAGTATGCATATTCTCCATACTGTTTGCTCTACATTTCCTAAAGTGCTGACAAGGAGAAATTGTTGAACAATCGGAAGGGCTTCTTTAGTCAGTGATTATTTCCTGTATTCTCGTGACCTTAATGCATGATTCAGGGATGATATTGTAAGGAGAAATTAGATGCTTGTTACTCTTAGGATTCTAAGGGTTATCAGTTGGAGGGGTGATTAGAAAAGAGCCTTAAGGTTATTTTTTATGGAACACCAACTTCTTTTTTTTTTTTGTAACGTAATACAGAACAATGTGGAAGGAGAATCTTGTAGTTCATCACTCATTTAAGGCTTTTTTTTCTCTCCTCCTCTTCAATTTTGCTTGCGCAGTTAGTGAAAGTTAAGGTGAATTGCATTCTATAAGACATGTTATTTAAGGGTAATGTTTTGTCAGATTGTAGCATCGTAGAATAGGGGTGGATTTTAAACACTGTACTTGAGATGCATTTCCTTGTCTGTCAAGACCAGTCTGTGTCTGGTCTAGATGCATTCTCTGCAAGTTTAACATGCATATTTTTGTACTCTCATCTGTGAACTGCTCTGTAAACTTACATAATGACTCAATTCTTATTCACATGTAAACAATTTTTTTTTTCATTTCTGTGACATGCCCTGTGTTTGTATATTGGAGACAAGAGTTTAATTGTAATGATAGTAAACGATTTTTTTTTCATTTCTGTGACATGCCCTGTATTTTGCATATCATAAACAAGAATTTAATTGTAATGATAATTGATAAGTGTTAAGCTTTCTTTTTGACCTTCCAGGTGCTAGACAATACAATAAACAAAGTAGCAGAAGAAGTTCTTTCTCCAGAGGAACTTGAAGAAAGGCAGCTAAAAATTCAGGTGATTTGAAACAAAAACCTTCAACTTTTGCTTTTGCAGTTAAGTTTTGTATTAGATCTTTTAATTAACAAATTCTGGTGAACTGAACATATTTTTCTCATAGCATTTTCTCCTCTTTCTAACAAAATTAGAACAAATAGTTAACAATATATTTCACCTCAGTGGAGGTGAACAATGGTGGATATTTACCTTGCCACTCTGTGGCCCATTAATATCTACCACTATTCACCAACACTGAGGTGAATATATTTTTTCAGAAACCAAAAAAATTAGTTTATTTCTGTCAATATTATAATGAAAAATGGTTGAAAGTTGATTTTGTCTCTTTGCCTGCTTGGCAGTGAATAGTACTGATTGCTTCTCAACAAATGAATCAGTGCGCATGAAATGCACTCTTCACCTGTGTGGTATTTTCAGACAAGTGATATTTGTGAATGTAAGATTCTTTGTGAACTTTGTGAACTCTGTGTACCAGTTTTACTTTTTTTTATGTCATTTCACTTTGGTTTATAGGAGATGAGCAAAGAAGCCAAAAAGAAAAATGGGAAGAAAGTTGTGCCTGTTTCATCAACCAGGTCAGGTCTGGTTGGTTTTTTTTTTGTTAAGGAAACTTTTTGACTAAACATAAAGAATATTTCATATATTTCTTCATTTCACCTCTGAACTCCCAGATCAAGTTTGTAATTCTCCTTATTGTCAACCATACAATACTTATAATGTAAGTTCAGAGAATTTAGTATTGGATCAACTAATTATTCCCAAATTGATATTTTGCTTTATTCTCATCACTTTCTAGTTGATATTGTATTGATATTGTAAGGAGAAATTCTGTCTTGGTCACTCATGGGAGTTAAAGGGTTAAAATTTGGTTTTGAATTTTTTTTGGTTTCAATTTAGTGATGTGAAAGTGAAGATGATGAAAGTGAATCTGTGCAAGAAAGTAATGACAGTGACGATTACTCAGAAGAGGTAATGTTGATTAAAGTTATTTTTGTCATCATGTTTTTTGATACTCTTTCAAAACAGTTCCAAGTTCCTTCCTCCCATCTTCTCTTGGCCCCAGTCTATGCAAGTCGGTTGACCGAGAGGGACTGTGCTCCATCTTGGGTGGGGAGGAGGGCCAAAATATCTCAGCAAGGGTATGGAGAGCTAAACGTTACTGGAATTGTTACGCAAGCCGCCTGCTGATTAGAAGAGATTAAAAGTCTTTGTGAACGCGCGCTGAGTTCTTTGTTTTGTCTCACTGAGAAAATGACGTGCTTTATAGTTTTTGATTTAGGGTACTGCGCATTTTCTTATGTGAAAAGATGATCTATTTCGTACATTTTGCCAGCAATCTGTTTGAACCCGGCGTAACGTTTGATCGTGTAATATGATCATCCGGGGGAGGGTAGTCCTGATAAGGAATGTTGCAGTTGGTAATGGCTGACGTTTCTGCGACCTGAGCAGAGCTCATCGTAAGAGTTGAATGGATTTGAATACACTCGCCAGGACCATCAGACTACACGATCAAAATTCTTATTTTTTTTAATCAGCATATTGTTGATTTAATTATTTTTCACTTCTTTGTCTAAGGAGTCTGATTACAATGATTATTCTTATGGTGTCGAGCATGCCCGCAGTGGTCGCGCACTGTGCAGAACTTGCGGTAGTCTCATTCCAAACAGGTAATTTGTTGCTCCAAATAATACATACTATAAACACCCTACCCCCTCCCCCCCCCACCTCCTTTTCGCCTTATCCTCTACGCACGTTGATCTTTAGATCCATTTTCAATGTAGCTCTTTAGATTTTCAGTGCAAAGAATTATAGACGACGCTTCAGTACTGCTTAATCCTCTAACCTCAAGCGGTGACCAACATCTAGTTTCTCCTAAATTATTACCCCTGAATCAAACATAACGGTCACGAGAATAAAGGAAATGATCACCAACTAAGGCAGCTCTTGATTGTTAAACAAATTCTCCTCGTCAGCACCTTATGAAATGTATAGATAACAGTATAGAGAATATGCATACTGATGTTAGCATGTATAGGATTAAACTATATGTCCTTTAATCACAGGTCTCTAAGATGGGTCGTGGCGTTCAACACCCGACTTGGATATCGTCAGTACAGGCAGAAGTATTACCACCATTTAGAGTGTTATTTACCTCCAGACCATGTGACATTTGAGAGGGTAAGTTGATAAGTATAGTGAGGTGCATTAAAAGTACTACTTTTCGTGCGCCACACACCCAGAATTCCGCGCGGCGCGCTAAGACCAAATCTTTTGTTCACTGATTTTTTTGACTCGTGCGACGGACGTTGCCAAAAAGGAAGGAACGCAAGCAGTCTACCAAAAAAACTGTTGTACTTTCTGGGGGCCCTTCGTCATAGTGAATCATGGAAATGAGAGAAAATACAATACAAGAAGGAACACACAGAAGATTTAAAAATTCTCCTCAATCACTTTAGACATGTCGCCCAAGAGAATGTTAAGTGGTCGAGATCCTAATCAAAACAATATAATGAGAGAAACAGAATGAATTATTTAATTTTCATTTAAAAGTTTATTTTCGTTCGTATTTGTTATCTGGCAGTTATCGAATCGTTTCTTGACGTGGACCACCGGAATACAGGAGCACCGGACCACAAGCACGGAGAGAGAAGACAAGTTAAAACCTCTTGTACAGCAAACTACCTTGTTCAAGAAAGAAGGTTGGAAATAAGTTGCGCGGTACTGGAACGGATTAGATGTTAATTAGGCCCTCTAAAATAATTTTTGGCACGAATTTACCAATCGCTGTACCACTAATTGAAAATTCCATTGTGAAAACGATTAAAAGAGGCGCGCTTTTTAAGCTGAAGTTTGGAAGGCCATGACTGTCTAGTGCCAAGATCGATAAGAATGTCGCCTCAGCACTCATAAGTTCGCGCCATTAGGTTAGTTTTGTTTTCAAATTATCGAATTGCTGCGTAGAAAATTCGGCTTTCAAACAAAGTTAAACAGGGTTGAAAACATATTTCAGTAGACCACAATTTTCTAGAGTTTGGTTAATATCTATTTTGCCCAGCCACAAGATTTGTAAAATTCGAGTTTCAAAAGTTAATAGTAGCAGCAAATTTTCACTATTTGACATGGAAAAAAAGGCGAAATCTTCCCAAGACCCCAGACACTTTTTCGGTAACAATAGTTTGTAAAACGTCCACACTGTGTCAAATGCAGATGTTTCGAATTTATTGATTCTTTAAGCAAAGCTTCAGTAGTTGTTAGCTCTTGATGTGGAAATCAGACTTGGCTCATTCAAGACCGTGAATCATTCTTTGCTAACCTTTTCTGTTAGAATGTTAAAGATTTTTAAGAGATGTTTCAATGGTTATCAGACTTAGTTAATTCTTGTTAATTAGCAAGTTATCTCCTGGACAGTTTTGACAGATATTAAGACATATTCAATGGTTTGTAAAATGTTAATACGTTTTGCATATCAAAAGTTGTATTCAATTTCACTTGTTAGTACAATATTGTAGTTATTAAATAATCTCACAAACAAATAAAATCCTTGATACATTATACTGTCTTTATTTTCTCATTGGCTTTTGAATTGCTGTACAAATAAAGAAAAAAAGTCGCGCTTTTAAAAGGGCCTGGTAATCAGTCAAAATATAGGCTCTCTTTTACTTTTTTTTGCGTATGGAGGGTTGCCGAAAGGAAAAAAATTTCTGCAGATTTAAACAGCGCCTAGTGCTAAAACGAAAGATATACTTGACTTTTGATGAGAGAAAATCTTTTTCACATTAAAAAAATTTTTCCCGCCAAAAGACTTTGTTCTATCTTTTGATGAACGCTAAGCACAATTCAAAGGCGCAGACCTTTTTTTCCACAAACATTTTCCAGCCAAAAGACTTAAAACTTTTTTCGAAATTGTAATTTTTCAAAGCGCAAGCTTCAACCCGACACTACGCGAGAATCACTCTTCTTTACGCTCTTTCTTTTAAATGGACAGTGGTATCTAACTGAGACATTTCATAAACTTTATTTGGGTCAATAAATCTTGAATCTTGTGGCTTCATCTTTCAAACCTAAAAGAGAAAGGAAAAATTTAATGGCAATGTAATCAAGAAAAACCCTATCATGGTATGTAACCACCAAGCGTTCAATAAAAGATATTTTCCACTCGCTTATGCTTTTCAGTGATTAACCATTTACTCCAAATAGCTGATTCACATTTCCTTGTAAATTAGTCACAACAATTTGGTGTTTGATCAAGTTCAAAACTTCTGCATGATGAGTTTGAGTATTCTTATTACCTGTTACAAGATAATGTACGGATATCATGGGGAAAATTTAGATGTTAATCACTTCTGGGAGTTTAAGTGTTAATTCATTATCTATAACCATGCCAAATGAAAATCTGAAATGAAGGGAAACTAAAACATTACTGAACGCAAGTACAAGTGAACTTGAGCTATGTATAAATGCAATCAATTAAAGATATTTAAGGTAATAGGCACTGTGTTTCCGTACTTATAAATTGGATTTTAAAATAGAACACATTTCAACTGAGCAGTTGAAATTTTAATTCTTCCTAAGTAATTGTCACATCATAATTTTACGATCTTTGAAGGTCTCCTTCACCGCCCCATCTTGGTGATATGATAAAACATCCATCAGCTCAGAAGAAATTGATGGAAAAATTTTTCAACGTTTGTCATGGATACAATTTGTCGTAAATAGACATATCATCAGTTTATTTTCCTGTTTATATCCATAAATGTTTGAAAAATTAAATCAGTGCATCATGATATTGTATAAGCATTTTTTTTCTATCCTGGGATCAAGGATTTATCGGCCCTGAAATCCCTGTCTGCATCACGGTAGAAGGGAGTTGAAAGCTCAAATTTTATCTTTTAAATCGTAAGCTAGATATATGCTTCATGGCCTTCACGATGTAATCAACCAATCATTATTTTTTGCCTGCGGGGAAGGGGTGGAGGTTTTTTTGGGGGGGATCACATGGTTATCAGGGGTCAAGGAGGGGTATCAGTCGTCGCCAACAGAGTATAAAGGGGAGACTATAAAAAACTGGCTGTCAACTCACTGCCAAAGAGGGGAAGGGAAGAGGAACATAAAAATATTTCAGAGCCTTGGGGGGTATCAAATAAATTTTATGGTGACATTACTAAAATTTGTCGTCACCAACAGAGTGTAAAGGGAGGACGAAAACTGATTGCAGATTAGCTCCCAATGAGCAGGGAAGGAAAAGGGGGGAATGGGGGCTTCATAAGAAAACTACAGAGCCTTAGGGGGATCAAAGAAATTTTACCGTGACATTACCAAAGTTCGTTGTCGCTAACAGAGTATAAAGGGGCACTATGGAAAACTGATTGCCAATTAACTGCCAATGAGGGGGAAGAGGGGGGGATGGGGTCATTAGAACATTACAGAGCCTTAAGGGGTTATCAGATAAATATTTTCGTGACACAAACAAAATCCTACACCCCCCAAGGGATAAATAATGATCGGTTTCTAAATATAACCTGTGTTTACAGCATTCTTTCATGGTAAATAGTTTGTCAAAACTAATTTCGAATTCACCTTAAATTGGTCCTCTTGAATTCTCACAGTCTGACTTAAAATGGCGGATGCTTTCTTACAGCTAAACTTGCTTGTTTGTCTCGACCATCGAAAAAAAATATGATTGCATAACCCTGCATCCTCACTCGGCATGATTTTAAAAAAATCTGTTTTTTGTTTCTAGTTCCGTGGCACAGCTACGCATCATAAAGAGTGTTTGTATAGGTAGTCACCATGGCAACCTATATAGAGGTCACACCTTGTCCTTCCTTGTCACTTATAACTTATCAATTTTTGAAGAAAGCTTCTTAGATTTTAGAATGCTTTTTTTTTTCAAAAACTTATGAGGAAGACCTTTCTTAAAAACGTTTGGAAACTTAATTTCCATTCGGGCTAAATAAATCCGACTAATGGAAAAGAAACGAGAAAACAAAAGTAATCGAAAATGCATGCCTAAACATTGCTTAAAAGTGTTTCGTGGGATATGTATGGATGGCGTTAAACGGTTGCTATTAAAAAGTGAAAGTCTTCAGTGCTAAATGTATCCTACCAAACTCATTTTTTATCAAAAGATGGTTTTGTTGCGTTTTACAATGTATTTAGAGTTAATCTTCAATCTGAACCTTGTGTTCCAAAAATAACTTGACAGGGCGGAATTGGGAGTGAAAAAATAATTAAAACTTTTCAAACGTTCTTCTTGTAAAATAATAGCTGCAGTTTTATCAATACTACAAGGTGTCTGTTCCTTCGATAATAGAAATCTCTGTAACACCAAGAAAAACTTCTGTAAAAGCGCTCAGTTTAAGCTCAACTAGTTTCTTTTTGTTTGTACCATATTTCCTCGAAATTCCAGATATTTTTATCAATAAATTTATCTTCGCTACGAAAGTTGCTCGTGCACGCTCAAACACAAAACTTTCAAGTCGAAAAGAATTGAAAATTTGCGAAGCCCAGTCAGGATTATACTTGTGCATTACATTGATATAACCGCAGTTCTCAAGTTACTGTCCTGATTATATCGAAAAGGGGGAGTGTAATGTCCACTCTATGGGTTGCCATGGAAACAAATTTAGCTTTATTCTCATAGGATTCTTTCCATTAATGTTTGTTTTTATTTACTTTAAATAAAAGCTTTAAAAAGCTTTTATTAATTATTACTTTAAAACATCATTTATGCTAATCTTTTTTAAAGGAACTATTCTTTATTTATCACCAGGGAGGAAGGAGTGGAGGAGGGGGTGGGGCATATGGTTTTAAGGGGGAACGAAGAAAGAGCTGAGGAAAAATTCAATAGTCATATGCCATATTTATTATAAGGGGCGGAACAGGTGTGTCTGAGAGAAGGGGCAAAACTTCCCATTAGATAACGTGTAGCCTGAATGTTCTATGCGAGCTTTATATTTGTGCGAATCCAATTGTGGATTGGCCACGATTCGAAATGATAACTCCCCGCAAAAGAAAATGCTGAAATTAGAACTATCTGGGGAGATTGGATGATTTTTTTGGAGGAGGTCACATGGTTTTCGGGGGGACCGGAGGGGGATTGGTCATCGCTAGAAGAGAATAAAGGGGTAACTATAGAAAATTGACCACCAATCGGGGGGGGGAGGGGAGGGGAAGGGGTAAATCGCTAGAATACTTACTACAGAGCTCTTAGGAAGATCGGGTAAGTTTTATTGTGACGCGACCAGAAACCTCCGACCCTCCCTCCCAGAGGATAAATAACGACCAGTCTCTCAGTAAAACGAGAAACTGTGCATAGAAATCAAGTGTCATTTCATATTACTCGAATTTGACTCCTTCGAAATATTCCTCATTGGTTGAGTCGATCCTCTTTGTATAACTCGGAAGGTTTGAAAATTTACACACGTAGCGTTTCTTATTTCTGTTCGGCTTCTTAAGCAGAAAATCGCTTTAACTGCAGAAATTTCAGTCATATCCAACGGAAAAATTTTATTTCCATGAAAAAGTAAGATCATAAAATCATTTTAAAAAAAGACAAAACAAACCAAACCAGATAAAAAAGAGGAAAAAAATCAAAATAAAAACTTACAAATTACGTAGAATGGAGATTTTTTTTATCATTTTTGTTGAAAAGAAAGGAAACAATGAAACAGGATAAAACAAAAAGCAAAAACGCCAATCCACAAAATGAATTCCCGCAAAATATTTCTGCTGTACAATAACCTACACGTGTAATAAAATCACAAGCTAACCTGAATATGAAGTTTATTTCATAAACTTGTTCCTGATCCATAACCATTTCTCTCTTCTTTCTTGATCGCCAGGTGGGTTGTCCACATGAAAAAAATCCAAACAGTGTAAATATAACGTTGAAGAAAATGACAATGAAGATTTGTTTGGGGAGGAGGGATAAGGTGGGAAGAGGGGGTTTGTGGGGAATTAGGGATTGGGGGATTGGGAGATTGGGAAGAAGTGGAGATTTTATCACCGGATATCTAATTCGGATTAAGAACTCTCGGAAATTATTACAGTGTTGTTTTTTTTGGTATGATTCAAATTTATTTCCCGCCTCAAGGAGTAGTAATTTCCGTGATGTTTCTACATGGCTTTGATAACCTTTTCGATGTGCCACGTTAGCTTTAAGACTGGGAAAAATT
This sequence comes from Pocillopora damicornis, assembly GCF_964200805.1. Classification (NCBI taxonomy): domain Eukaryota; kingdom Metazoa; phylum Cnidaria; class Anthozoa; order Scleractinia; family Pocilloporidae; genus Pocillopora; species Pocillopora damicornis. The sequence goes on along the minus strand of NC_142674.1, from coordinate 5,068,576 downwards.
TGATCAAACACGGAAGTTAACTTATTAGTAGAGGTAACAACGTGATATCGAGTGCACTTTGGTGTTAATAAGCACGAGTAAATTTTTCAAAGACAACAAAATTGCACGAGCCAGTAGGGGGTCGGAGGATTCTGATTGTCACCATAAAATTTACCTGATCCCCACGAAGGCTCTGAAATCTTTTTATGACTCCCCCCCCCCTCATTGGCAGTTCATTTGCAGTCAATTTTCCAAAAAATCTATAATGCGCTCCCAAAATCCTCCCCCCCCCCCTCTCCTCCAAAAGATAAATAATGACCAATCCCTGAGGTCATTCCTCTGAAATAGAACCTGCACTGAGATTTTTGTTTGGTCCGTAAATAAGAGATCTAAAGCCGGCCACACACCAGGCGATTTTATTTGATCGCCGCATCCTAAACAACTTCAGCTTCTTAATCTAGCTATTGTGTTTCTGTCTTTTGACTTCTTTATGTAAGTTTTTGATGTCCTATTAAAGAGCTAAAACAGGTTCTAATGCCAAAAGGATCCCGCACGGCCGGCAGATTAAGGACGGAGGAGAAACTAAAACATGGACTCAAAATGCAAGACCATGGCCAAGAGCAATTGTCAGAGCAAATCTATGGCAGATCGAGATCCTGGTTTAAGGATTAGTCATAATTTATTCCCAGGGGAGGGGAGGAAGAGGTAGGAGGATTGTGGTTGTGTCACAATAGAGTTTACCTGATTTCCCCCCCCACCCCCGCCACAGCACTTTGCAGTATTCCAATGATCTCTCTCATTGGCCATCAATTTTCTATATTTCCCCCTTTATACTTAACAAGCGACGACTGATCCCTCCCGAAGTTTTCAAGGTGTGCCCAAATCAGTCGCTGAGGTATAACGTTTAATAAATACGCTGGAGATCGATATTTCACCCGACAAAACCAGGAGCCCATTATCCCTCAGTTATGGAATCTCTATTGTGACTGGGCGTCTCTAAGTTGCCATTATTTTCAAATCGTTTTAGCATTAAATTTCCCTCTAAACAAAAAATTGCAAGGCCTAGTGAATTAGCTTCATGGAAAATTGAAGTTTTTCAATGTCATTGAGCATTCACATTTACTCGAGACAAATTTCCTTACACTGTTCATTTCACCGACAAATTAGAAGAAGTGAATGAAAGGCGAGATAGGCTCATCGACCCATTATGTCTATTAACATTTAGTCGAGGCTCTTGAAAAGAGCACTGAATTGTTGGTAACATTTATAGAGTGTAGGAGAATGAAACTAAGTAACTTACTTAAGCTCTGGAAAGACATGAACTTCTGTTTTCTGACGTCTTAGTCAGTTGGTTTGTGGTCGCGGTCCGGTCACCCACGTGCTTCGGTTTTTTCCCCTCCAAAACCGATATTTAAGGCCGGCCAACATCAGGGGTTCAACTGACTGGCATTAGAACTACCTAACGCTTGTTACGAAACGATTTGTCTCACCGAAAGGCGTAATTTTAAGCCAAATGAGCAACGGGAGCTCGGAGCTCTCCGTTCAAAGTTTCTTACACAGCTGAAATGAATATCAATTGAGTGTCAACATATTTGCAATGCAAATCAAACATTCCGTTATCTCACGGTCAGTCTTCTGAATGAAGTTATGAGAAGGGTAGGGGTGATTTCTGCCATTGATAATTTTTTAGTTGCTCGCATGTTATTCGGGAAAAAAAACATGATGACAGGAATAAAAAACCAAAAATAAAACAAATCAGAATAAAGAAAAATAATACCTTCTTAAAAAATTTAAGTCAGTGAGCAGAATCTGAAAACCTATTCCCAAAGGCAAGAAAACCAAAAATGCGCTAAACTCAATGCTCACCAGAAAAAGGAATCCTACTCAGGCCGCTGTATTGATTCGGTTTGTGCTCTGCCGCAGTCTTTTATTCTTTAAACTAATTAAGAAATGGACTGATTGTAGACTGAGCCTGTAAGCAAAGCTCACACTGGGGCAGCGACATGAGTGGAGCTTGCGCGTTCGAGGGCGCCAGAGGTATACGAGGGAGACCTTTCGTCCCCTCACATTGCCAGTTGGAAACACGTAGGCTTCATCGCTCTTATTGCTGTATCCACAAGAGCGTACTCGCGGGCTATTGAGCATCAGTACATGATTTGAATATCAAAGACCATATATTTCAACTAGAAAAAAACGTGCACAGAGCTATTTCCAATCTAGCGTCGGGAGTAATGCTTGTACTTTACCTAGGTCCGTGATAAGTCCAGAAAACTCCCGCCATCCTCTAAACCAATCAAACCCTAAACAAAAACCAATCGTGACATGGTTAGTTTGCCTGTTTTTACTTTGACCAAAGTGTGAGTAAATTGCTATCGAGGTTTCCTTACCAGGAGGAAAGCCCGGCGGCTTCCTGGGTTTCCTCGCCTTCTAGCTATAACTGCTGTAAATAAATTTTTTCTATTGTGTAAATAAGGCAAATAAAAGGGATGATGAAGATGATGAGGACGTAAGCGTTGGCGATTTCAAGTTTTTGTTCTGTACGGGACGGCTAAGAAATGTACAAAGTTTTAAAACGCACGTGTTTCGCTATTGTTTTGCTCATAAGATTTTCTGTTTCGCTACGTTCTCGTTGCCGTCGCCGTCGGGGTTTTCTTGGTCCCCATTGAAGTTTGTAAAATAACTGTAAAATCCCTTTTTTAAAAAAGTATAAACTCTGTAGAAAATTATAACATTTTAACTCCGAAACTACTTAAAATTTCAAACAAAGGGGTGAAAAATTTGTGCGAAAGAAATCTCAAAACAACTAAAACCAACTCCGTAAAACAAACAAAAAAAGTACGCGTTAAATGTCCAAGTCAGTTTTGAATGTCAATTGTGAAATCAAACGCGCCACGCTCGAATACAAAAATACCAAGAGGGGAGAGGAAGAGAAAAGTTGTAATTTTCTATTCTATACTTAGGATCTGGGAGGGTGTTACCCCCAGAAGAGGTGTCATTCGCTTTTTTCCGATTCTTGCGCATTTTTTAAACTCTTTCGCAGCCGTTCTTTGGAATGTCACGCATGGCCTCCGCCAATCAATGAGAAAGGAATGTAGTTGGTTTGCATGCACCCGTTAGCCAAAGAACAGCTGCAAAGGGGACTAACGTTTTCTCAGGCTAACGGAGTGCTAGCACGAGACAAGCGCAAGCTCTTCCCGATCTCCTCTATCTTGCGCCAGGCTCTATTTGCCTCAAGTCTTGAGCCTTAGCTTGAATACGTTACAAGACACGAACTTTTAAAACCCATCTCGGAGTTGCTTGGGCATTCTATTGTTTCAAAGAACAAATTTTTTCGATGTTTACGGAAACTGGAGTTTTGAATAGCCAAGCTGTGACCCAGCTTGGATTTTACAAAGGGGTCTTCAAAGAAACGATTTTTTATGCTGCTTACATGACTTAGCTTAAACCGCTGTTCTATTACATGTATTATTGCCGCGGAAATGACCGGCAAATGGAGTATCCAGTTCTGAAAGAGATACAGATACGGATTCTTTGGATAAGTACGTTTTCGTAAACCGGAATCATAGGAGGGCGCATGTTTTTCTAACCGTACCAACCACGAAAAACCAAAACAAACGACACAAACGCCATCTTTAAACTCCTTTAATAATCAGCTGACTTAATTGAAGGTTGGGGCAGAGTTCATCGCCTTAAATCACAAATTACACAACCTACAGCACCCTAAATTAGCTAGGATTGTTCATGTTATAAATGATTTAGACTATGGATAATGGAAAAAGTTAAAAGCATAACTTCGATATCAAGTCTTAAAAGACACAAAAACTTGTAACTGAACTTAAATGACTCGAGAGAAACCATCCTTCTAGAAAAATCTTACATTTGACATAAAAAGATCATCTAATTTTCAAACGGTAACAGTTGATATTTACAAGTTATGTAACGTTCTGACAGTTAGTGATAGGTTTTGATTCTATTTTTCATTTTCGTGATCATTGTAAGACGTTGCAACATGAAAATGGTCAGGTCCGAGCTCTTTCAGCATAATAGCCAGTGCACGATCGTGGTAATCTTTTGCCTGATCATGGTCTCCCAGCTGACGGTGTACAAGACCCAAAGCCTGGTAAGACGCTACAACATTACCATGGTCAGGTCCGAACTTTTTCAGCTTAATAGCCAGTGCACGATCGAAATAATCTTTTGCCTGTTTAAGGTCTCCCAGCTCACTGTGTACAAGACCCAAAGCCTGGTAAGACGCTGCAACATTAACATGGTCAGGTCCGAGCTCTTTCAGCATAATAGCCAGTGCACGATCGTGGTAATCTTTTGCCTGATTAAGGTCTCCCAGCTGACGGTGTACAAGACCCAGATCATTGTAAGACGCTGCAACATTACCATGGTCAGGTCCGAACTTTTTCAGCTTAATAGCCAGTGCACGATCGTAATAATCTTTTGCCTGCATAAGGTCTCCCAGCTCACTGTGTACAAGACCCAAAGCCTGGTAAGACGCTGCAACATTAACATGGTCAGGTCCGAGCTCTTTCAGCATAATAGCCAGTGCACGATAGTGGTAATCTTTTGCCTGATTAAGGTCTCCCAGCTGACGGTGTACAAGACCCAGATCATTGTAAGACGCTGCAACATTACCATGGTCAGGTCCGAACTCTTTCAGCCCAATAGCCAGTGCACGATCGAAATAATCTTTTGCCTGCATAAGGTCTCCCAGCTCACTGTGTACAAGACCTAAAGCCTGGTAAGACGCTGCAACATTAACATGGTCAGGTCCGAGCTCTTTCAGCACAATAGCCAGTGCACGATCGTGGTAATCTTTTGCCTGATTAAGGTCTCCCAGCTCACGGTGTACAAGACCTAGATTATTGTAAGACGTTGCGACATCAATATGCTCAGGTCCGAACTCTTTCAGCCCAATAGCCAGTGCACGATTGTGATAATCTTTTGCCTGATTAAGGTCACCCTGCTGACTATGTACAAGACCCAGGTTATTGTAAAACGCTGCAGGAATAAATGGGTTAAATCATCTTTTTGTGCTGCATATTATCACTGTTTTAATATATACTAATCAACAAATAGTCACCCATCAATTATGACTATATTATGATTCTTTCGAAATTTGCAAACAGCAATTTGGTAAAACCAAAATACACAGAGATAACCTAAAATTACATGCACAAAATAAGACTGAAAACAATTATTGTAGCTTGAGGTTCAATATGCCCCATCAACAATGCAAATCTGGCGATCATGATCAAGTTGGCTTTAGCTCACAGATGGATTTATTGCCATGTAATAGATGGCACGCGTCTCCTTAATAAACCAGGATTTGCTTTAATGAAGTGTTTAGAGAAGCATCTCTAAATTAAAATGGGAAAATTCTCTCACTGTAATTTCCTCAAGTCTTCGCAATTTCGCAATGGGGAGCGTTTCTTTGGAGATATTTATTATCAGTTTCCTTTGTTTTTTTTTGGGAACCTTCGAAATTAACTTAAGGGCATTATGGTGGCCCCTCGTTAAAGAAATCAGAGAGGCTTATCTCATTTACTTACTTGATTGATTTTTGACTGCATCAGCAAGCTCTAAAACATGACTTGCTTTTAAGTGTTCTTCATTGGCGCAGAAATCTTGAGACAATCTAAGCACAAAAATCAAATTCAGACTTCTTATTACCAACAAACTAAATCTCAATTGGGTTCACTTTCCAGTTAATGCTAAAAACTGATAAAAAAAATTGTTCGTACTACACAACTCTGAGAAAAATGTCCACCTAATATGGCTGGTTTTATTTATATTTGGTCCTTGGTGGGTTCCAAAGTTGTTGTCTCAGTAACCTATGATGCCTGTATTTTGAGGTAAGTCCAGTATTTTTTTTTTTAATAATGGTGATAGGACGGAGTGGAGTCCAATTCGGTCTGTAATCATATGAGGGTTAACATTGGACGACACGAACTCCTGTTACCAATTAATCAAAACTATGACAAAATTTGAGAAAGAAACTAGACATCGGTTGTACTTTTTCATTAAAAAAACATTAACTCGACGGTATACGAGACAATAGCTCGTGCACATAATGCGTTCTGTCCACTTACACAGGCATGACGTGTGAACTGTCCCTTCAACTGTCCTATTACACCGTCCAATTACAAGTATGACGCTTACACTGTCCTCTTAGTGCTCAAATCGGGATGGTGATAACCAATCACGTTCGAGAATTTTTTGTTATGGTTTTGAATAACTGCGATCAAGAGGGAATAATGGTCCAATTGTTTTTTTCTTGCTGCGATTCAATACACCCCGATACATCCAAAATATAAAGCACTCAAAATATAAAGTACAGTGGAAATGACGATCTAGTCGGTTATAAAGTTACATAAAGATCAAGTAAACACCAAACAATTCATGGGGCCAATCAGTTCACTTTTATGCAGAGGTAAAAAAAATCAAGAGCCTCTCTGAGCGGGCTATCAACTAACCTACAATGACACGAGCTTCAGATCTTATCAACAACGGCTTAATCGAGTCACCAGTCATCTCCAGTCAAAACTGTTACAGAATTGCGGTTATCATAGTATGTTTGAAAGTCTCAAGTGTAAATACTACTACCTTTACGCTTCAGATTGACAATTTGAAATGTTATTTTTAATAAACAGAGTCCCTAAAGAATTGCGATTGTAAAAGAAATTCGAATCATGCTCTTGAATCAAAGTGAAAAAATGGTTAAAATCAAACATCAAATTAAAGCAAGTTCTTCAATTTCCTGACTTACTAGTTGTATATGCTAGCAAATTCTCATTAAATGGTCAACTCCTACGAAGCAGCCAATTGTCAAGGTTGAAAAGCACAGTGAAAATTGAGCCCTCTTTGCTTTCTAGAAATTGAGTCACGCTTAGCCTCAGCTCCAACTGGGATTTTTGATTTGGAAAGCCCCTTACCTTATCATCACATTATTATAATCGGTGTATTTTCAATGCCACAGTATAAAATGAGTATTTCACGGAAATATACACGGTACCTTTTACTTATGGACTCAAGGTACCGCGCAGTATCTTCGTGGCCAAATGCTCTCGCAACATCCTCTGGTAATGGAGAGGTAGACCTGTAGGCGTTGAAGACCACTTTGCCAGCCGACGAGTTGAGGACTAACTCAATGAACTGCCTAGCATCAGTTTCTGCTGCTGTATACATCAACAACAGCAAGCCTTGAAGTGAATGTAAAGGATTCCCTGAATTCATGCACTCTGTGAAAGGAATTTTGATGAAAGAGCTTTGATGTAATATGATGGTAAAACGGCATCCGGTCAATTCGTTACGATCATTGGACAATTTACCCCTAATCTCAAGACAAATAAGGATTCTATCCAAATTAGGGCTGGTGTGTTGTTGTGAGGGATGGTTGTTGTAGCGAGAATTTTCTATGTGCGGCCTGCCAAATTAGAAGTTTGTTTGAATTGAAATCTCCCCCTTGTATTTAGACCCAGAAAAAATATCTTACAAACCTTGTTTTCTCGGTCCGTACTTTAAGTTACGGAACCTTGTTTTTCCCGCCCAGATTTGTGACCCAAGCACACAAAGCGTGCGGGCCATCTAATGTAACTCTGAGCGGAAACATCTTGGTCCCTAACCTACTGTACGGACCTCGAAATCGGTTAGTAAGAGGTGTCTTTTAAAGGAAACCTATTTACAGTCACATGCATGTCGCCAAAGACACCAACACACACTATATGGATTCCAATAGTCCTCTAAGTAAGTCTTCTACTTTTTTTTTTTTAACAACAAATTCAACGTTTACTTGAGACCGATAAAAGATGTCAAGGGGACTCTCGTGCTTACCTGAACCAGAGGACTTCGTCTCTTTTTCGCTGCCATCAGTGGGGTGCCCTTTACAAGCAGCATTCCATGCTTCGAAAAAGGGGCCATACAGCTCTTTAATTTGGACTATTTTCTTGAGAGCCTTTTTGCATTCATCAAAATAGTAAAATTTTGTCTGGCCAAGATCACTTGATTTGCCAGTCTTGTCACTTTTTCCACGCACTTCTACAGTGATCGGACCTTCCTGCTCAGCAGCTGGAAGATTCAAAATTAACATCTTGACACCATTTATACTACTGTGCAAAACAATGATATTATGACTATCATTTCATTCCAAGGCAGTTGTTCACAGCATTGAAAACAAACTTACAAAATGTGGATTTATGAAAACAAACCGTGTCAAGCTTTCGTTCTGTGTCAGTCTCAGATATGAAAGATCTGTATTAAAACCTTTTGGGTCTCATGAAATAGGCTGTGTTAAAATTTTTCGAATCAGTCATAATCTGTTAGTTAGTTTTAGAGACACTTCGTTGAGTCAAAATTCATTTCGCTGCGAGCCCCGTAGGTTCCAGCTGTGTCAGTATCAAATCTGAGAAAAGCGAACTTACACTGTAGATGCAATCACTTGCCTGCTTGCTTTTTTCGTAACGAAGTGGTTGAGTAACTTGCCTTAACAAAAAGAGGTTTTCAGCTACGGTATTTAATAGAGGACGTCCATGCCCATAAATTGCTAACATTTCTAACATGGCCTTCCAATTTTCAAAGATCAAGGGTATTTCAATACTTGACTAAATTCAAGCCAACTTTTTACTTACGAGGAATTCCTACTCCAGCAAGACAGTTTTTCTTGTGTTTAAATCCATCCAAATCAACAAAGCCTAGATTAGCAAACTTAGCAGTTCCAGAAGTAATGTCTGAGGGTAGGTCAGGTTTAAAAGTGAACCAGCAAGGTCCTCCACCCTATTAAGGAAGAACTACAAAATCACCTTAAAGTTCATGTAAGGTAAGGCAAGGTAAGACTTTATTTAGCGAGGGTAACATTTGCCAGTAATAAAACTGATAACCTAATGGCCCTCAAAAAAACAAAACGAATTAATAGCAATTGTTGTAACAATATTAACAGTAATTAAAATAGTATTTAAGCCTTTGTACGTCGCAAAATGAGATTAGAAAATGTGGTTACATACAGATTTTAAAATTTACATAAATAATTGCGTAAGAATTTTATTATTTAAAATTATTTTAAAAAAGGGGACGCTTTAAGTTTTTGACGCTAGTACTCCGTTTGAGGTCCACACTTAGTTTGTTCCATTCAGTTTGTTGCTCTCACAGCAAACGTTCGACCACCTTCCTTACTTCTCTTATATCGAGGGCAACTCAAGTTAAGATTACAGAAACGGGTTGATCTATTATGTGTCTCAGAGTTTCTGATAAGTAAATCATTTATATATTCAGGGGTATTACCATTCAGCCTTTTGTAGGTTAAAGTGCATCGATTTACATATGATTCTGCATAAAAGGGAATCCACTTTAGGGAGTTAAATAAGCCGACAGAAGGTGTTGTTCTTTTGGCATCAATAATTATTCTAGCCGCACGTTTTTGAAGACGCAGGACTTTCAAAATATTTTCTCTACTGCAAGAAGTCACACAATTATACTAAAAGCTGAGAAATTTCTAAAATGTGAAATGTGTGTAGTATTTCGGGCAAATTTGACATACTAAATAATTTCTAATTTTGAAACAATGGCGGAAAGATTTCCCGATCGTGACGCGAGAGAATGGCTACAACTTAAAGAAAAGCAGAAAATGAAAACAATAAGAAAAGCACAGAGACCTTGATTACAGTTTGGTCAACCTGAGCTGACGAAAAAGGTTTCAGTCCGGATATTGTGAGCTACGACGCCGAGGAACTTGATCTGAAGCTGGGCAAGTTTTTCGAAAGAAAGAAAGAAAGACGGTTCGGACTATGACCCAGAAAGTTTGCGGGTAATGTTAGCGTCCCATAAGGCCGTTTCTTGAAGGTCACGGTAACTTGAAGGGCCCGTAATCTGTTCTATTTCCATTCAAGATGGGGGTTTCAAAAGTTTTGAAACTTATACAACAAAACAAATAGACGCAATTGTTCCAAGTAAGTCAAGAACGGCTGTCATCTGAGCTTGAGCTCAAAGAGATTGTTATGCGGACCTCCATACTGAGGAGGTGAAAAAAAGGGCATGCAGATTTTTATAGTCTACTTATTTCACTATCATAAAAACGTCTTGCCACCTTAAAAGTCTGTAGGAAAAGAAAGAAATCCATTTCATCATGCGTTATGAAACGCTTCAATTTCAGATCGAATTAAAAAAGAGTTTAAGAATTATTTGGCTAAATTATACAATTCACGGGACTCCATCGATCTGGTTTGGGTTTCACCCGGTTGGAACATTAATAAAAGGTCACAAAATTAAAATTTTCTTTTACCGTCAGAGAAGTCTGTGGTGGCACAATGCTTACTTCATAACAGCTATTCCCTAATAGATTAAGAGACATATTTCCTTAATAACAGGATAAATGAAGATAAATATTAGTCGATGATTTAATGAAGAATGATCCAAATGATGGTTCATGGACCATGGTGCCTACCATTGTCAAACTCCTGTAAGTAGGGTTAGTTAATCTCCTTTCTTTAGCTCACACATACAGACAGACCAGTTGTTTCTCAGAATGTGATCAAAATAATCAGAGATTCCTATCCTTAACATGCAAAACAGAGGCACTGGGTGGGGTAAATTCACAACTATGAAAACCATGGGTTCAAGCTTCTGGAGGCTCTGGGAGGCGAAAGGCATCCCCCACTTAAATTTTGCAACTGAACGCCTCTGTGAAGATGCAATTTCCTGCAGCTAGAGATCACCAACAATTGCAGACCTTACGAACGCGAAGTTTGCACACTTATATCGTGATGCCCGAAAGGTAAAATAAAACCCAAAGATACCCAAATAAATAACATAGGATTGCTTTAAAATGATAAACAGAGGGGGAAAACATCTTATCTTCCTTTACCAGGGAAAGCTGCCCTAAAAAAGGAGAACATTTTGCAACATAGAAGGAAGCAAATGATTGCTGAACATGGCAGGTTTTTCAGCCAAAATACTTGTGCTATGCTGGAATCTCTTTCAACCTATAAACTCCAGTACTTACCGTTATTATCACATCTGTCAGAATTATTCAAGAAAGGGAACCATGATTTTAAAAATGCCCACCAATAACTTTCTTGAATGCAAGCAGCAGCATCTGTCAATTAAGAACAATAGCAATAAATGTGCATGTAATCTAATTTCATTTTGTTCCATGACTAATTTACAGTAAATGTCCCTATAATTAATTCCCTAGTTTAATTTCAAGACCACAACCTTATCCAAATAATATCAATGACTTCAAAAACATAAATTTATGATAAATTTTGGATATAACGGGCACTGTCATTCTTTGGAGGAGAGTGTTTTATCAGAGTACAAAACACGGAGCTGAGCTAAAGCTGCCACGCCCCCTGCCAATTTGTGCAATGACCAACCATTACCTAGACTTCTCCAATCCGAAAGTGAAATTTCGGAACAACCGACCCGGAAAGTAGCATCAGAAGAAACAAACAAAGCTTTGTAACGATGCCAAGCGCAGTAATTGACGTTATAATAAAGTGATTAGAGACGAAAATCGCCAAAAAGAAAACGAAATGGACCGTCCGAGTTTTGAAGGTTTTACGATCAGTTAGATTGTAAGCTTACTCACGGTAATAAAGCTCAAACACAGCTAACATCCGTGTAGTATATATAGTTTTGTGATCGAAAACAAACAGAACAGAGCAGGAAAGATGAATATATAGCCAACCAGCATACATTTGTACAAATCATGATGGTGTCAGAGCGACTGCAATCATACTGTGGCTCATAGCGGCTCGCTTATCATGGCGATCTCCGGTCACAACAGTGCTCATCATTTTTTAATACCAACTGCATGTACTTACACTCCCTAAATACAAGGGGTCTGGATCCTATTACATTACACTTCACACCAAACAAGTAAGAGGGGTTACATGCTAACTAACGTGTCAACATAAAGAAACAAGTTCGACGCTCTACAGAATTTAGAATGTTCAAAGTTCGCAAATAAGTCTTTCTCGGGGTCTCCTTTCTCGACTGCGGTATACTGCATTGGCTCTGGTGTTGAACATAGACTAGGCCAATCAAATTTCTCCGACTTATTTCTGTCACTCCTGCTGGTAACTCCTGGGAAACTGGCGAATTCACCACACTGTCGTGGCCGGAATATTCTCCAATTTTTGTGATGCCAGGGAAACACCCGGATCACTCATCTTGTTAGCTGGGGCCTCCTTAAAATCTCGACCATATTCTAAAACTCTTTCCTCCAACTCAGAAATTGAAGATTAATAAGGTGTCTTCTTCAAGTGATAAACATGCACAAATCGTATGTGGTTCCCGCAATAGACTAGATAAGTGCATGAGCCTTTCACTTGGTAAATCCTCCCTTTAATCCACCTTGCAACTCCATGATCTAGAACAACTTTATTTGACTTGAATTTCGGCAGCTTTAGCTCCACCCTGCCCTAATCGTGATGCTGCTTCTGTTTCATTTATTGCTCCCCTACTGCTTAGTGAAGATCCGGTTTTAACAATGTAAAAAGGTTCCTAATTTGTCTTCCGAGACAAAGTTCAGCAGGAGAACGCCCTGTGATAGTGTGAGGAAACTGGTTAGCCGGTGTTTCAAAGTAAATTTACTTGCTTTCCAATCCAGAACTTGTTTAGTTCAGTCAGAGCTAGTTTTGCCTTCTCCACTGAACGCTCTGCAGCTCCATTTTTATATGGCGGAACACGTGTGAACTTGCCAGTTGCAGTCTATTGTCGGAGACGACCTCTTTGGGGATGCCGTAATGTGCAAACAGAATATGAAGCGTGTTGATGCTCTTCAAACTGGTCATGGAGCTCATTGAGATCACTTCTAACCATTTGGAGTAACGTCAATGACAACCAGAAAATTCAGCTCGTCCTTCGCGAAGAAATCAATGTGTACACGCTCCCGCGACTTTGCAGGCCATTTCCTCGGTTGTAAAGGTGCTTTAGGCAGCGACTTGGCCACAGAAGCACAAACATGACAAGCACTGACCCCATCTTCAATCGCTCCAACCATTCCAGGCCACCAGACATATCTTCTTGCTGTAGACTTTATACAGCACGTACATTGGTGCTCTTAATGTAGATCATTCAGTATGCGTTCCAGATACACATTACGAATGAGAACTCGTAAGACCCATAACAAACATCCTTGGTTAACATACAGTTCTTTACAACGTGAAAAGTATAGCTGGAACACTGGATCCTCAACCGCCATCTATGGGGTCATCTATGCAAGGTGAAGTCATATGCGCAGGCTAGGACGGGGTCCTTCCTGGCAGTAGAAACCATGTTTTTAGCAGTAACCAGCAGCTCATCCAGGTAACTGATCCAAAAAATATTTGCCAATCCGTCGATAGCAGTCCCTGACGCAGGTCTGGACAAAGCATCTGCATTCGCATGTTCAGCTGACTTCTTATACTCAATCTTGTATTAATATGTGGCTAAAATCAGGGCACATCTTTGCAGTCTGGCCGCCGCCTACAGAGGCACCCATGTCTGTGGGTCAAAGATCGTGATTGAAGGGCTTGTGATCTGTTAGCAACGTAAACTTGCGGCAAACTTCTTCACCCCAAACACAATGGACATCGCCTCTTTTTCAGTTGTGAATAGGTATGCTCGCTGGCAGTAAAAGTCCGAGAAGTAAAGGCGATCGGTTTTTTCCTCTCTGTTCTCCATCACATGAGAAATAACAGCTCCCAACCATAAGCGGACGCATCACACATTAGGAAAAGTGGTTTCTTCAGGTCGTAATAAACTAACGGGGAAGAATCTTGTAATTTCTGTTTGCTCTTGACAAATGCTCTCTCGCATTACTCTGTCCACTTCCAAGGCATGTCCTTCCGCAACAGGTCATGTTCGTGGTGGAGGGCAGTGGCCAAATTCAGAACTAACTTTCATAGTAGTTGAGGAGTCCCAGATGCTTCTTCAGCTCAGTGAAATTGATAGGACCCTCGGCCTCCGTAATTACCTCTATGTTCTACGGCAGGAGGTAGACCACGTCTTTGTCTATCCAATGCCCCAGGAACTCAAGTTCCGACTGAAAAAAGATGCACTTGGCAAGATTCAACTTGATGCCATGCTTCTGGAGTCACTAAAGGCCTCCTCTAAGATTTGCAACCCGAAATAAGGATGTCATCCAGGTGACAGATGGTGAATTTCACCTCGTGAAGGAGCCGATTCGCTGAAATATATCTGGAACAATGGAAACCCCGAGTGGCAATCATTTACAGTGAAACAAACCTTTGTGCGTGTTGATGGTTAGGTATGCCTGGGAATCTTCATCTAGCTCAACTTGCTGATAGGTATGTGATAGATAAATTTTTCTGAACACTTGACCACCAGATAATGTCGCGCACAACTATTCTTCATTAGGCATGGATACTGATCAACATTGCCACACTGATTCACTGTTGATTCGTAGTCACCACAAACTCGAAATGAACCGTCCTTCTTGGGTACCGGCAACATAGGCGCAGCCCAATCACTTTGGCTTACGTTATAAATAATTCCTTCTTCCTCTAATCTCTTTAACTCACCTTTTCTTAGTGGGCATATGGAACCGGTTGTGACCTAAGAAAGATAGCTTGTACCCCTTCACCAACTTCAATGGATGCTTTTGACTGCTTGAGATGCCTATACTCTTTTCCAAACAGGATTTCATATTAGGAGATATTTCCATCACGGTATTTTCTTGAATCAACTTGAAATCAAACATGGTTCTCTGTAACCGAGAAGTTACAATTCAAAGACCCAACGTTTCGACACTCCTGCTTACTGCCTTCATCAGGGGTGATCCAAACGCTGCAACAAGAGATCCTTTGATACGCTCACTAATTAGCTGCTTTTTTTCTGACGCGGTGTAAATAGGCGTCAGGAAATAAGCCGCCATCATCACAATTTAAAGGAGCGTGGTTGGAGTTGATATGCAAGGCTTCCAAACAAAGGCGCTGGGGGTAACGCGATTAGTGGAGATAATTTAAGACTTATCTCACCCAATTGTATGGTTGGTTAGGCATGTGTGCTCCGATGAATGCTCTTTTCTGCAAAAGATATATTCGTTATCACAGTCATTGCACGAAATAGAATAGATAGCGTCGGTTCGTTGTTCTTTCGTAACAGGATCCTTAGGTTTGGCAAAAATATGCCCCAAAGTCTGAAAAGGCTTACTTCCTGACGCCTATTTACACCTCGTCAAAAAAAAGGGCAGCTAATTAGTGAGCGTATAAAAGGATCTCTTGTTGCAGCGTTTAGATCACCCCTGATGAAGGCACAAGGCAAGAGTGTCGAAACGTTTAGATCACCCCTGATAGAGGCACAAGGCAAGAGTGTCGAAACGTTGGGTCTCTGAATTGTAACTTCTCGGTTACATTCATTAAATCGTTAAACCAGAGTAGCATCAAACCATGTCTGATTGTCCACCTGGTTGCCATGTGAACTTTAATATATTTCCACTTGAAAATAATTGGCCAATCCAGCATAAGTTAATTTTTGAAGTCAGTTCCGACCTAGTAGCACAGGCTTCTCATCTCGAGTAACAACTAGAAACAGTGTCAGTTCTTGAGTCTGATACTTCACAACAACGGCAGCTGCTCACCAGAGTAGGTTTTCAAATGAATGCGTGTTGGCCTCAGCTGAAGATCTTTTAAAAGGTTGTTGTACTCTCTCTCAGAAATAATTGACACCACAAAACCTGTGTCAACTTCCATACTGACTTTCTTACCCTCCAATAACAACTCAACTTGATATCCCTTTTCCCTTTCGAATGTATAAACTGAGATCCACCGTGCCTTCAGTGGCATCTCTGAGTGAGACATTCTCAACATGCCTCGTGGAGTGAGATTCACGATTCTAAGTACACATATTGGCGATAAGGCCCTTTTTCTGGCATCTATGACATTGAGCTGTTTTACACCAGGATTCCGATGGGTGATGTTTTTTAACAAAAGCAAAAACAAACACCTGAGCCCTAACCTGGACACCTGGGACTGGAAAAACGGATTATTTTGTTTATCGAATCTTTCGAGGAGGAAGTCTGACTTCGTGGAACTCCTCCTTATTTGCCAACTCCTTGGGTTGTACCGTTTTAAATGCTTTTGCGAATGTCAAATCTTTCTCTGCCATTGAATGTTATTACGGTAAAATCTAACCGAAAGGAAAACACTGCAATCCTACAAACTAAACTACGTTATTAAACAACGAGTAATAATCTTAATAAGGAGCGACTCCTTAGGGCAGAACGATACTTATCCTCGATAAGCTTCTTTAAGTCCCCTACAGTCTATATCTTAGCACACCACTGAGCCGAACTCACAGTTTCCTCCAACGTTTCTTGAAATTAGCAATCTTCCACTATAGCTCTCTCTCACGGTATAGCTTTCTACAAAGTCGGTCACTCCCGACAACAACAACAAACACTACTACATAACTGAGTCCTTATATACGTTCACAAAGTGTTCTGGAACATTCCAGAAGCCTATATAAGTACATGTACTATGTAAGTAGTATTACGTAATAACTGCGTGACTTGATGAAATGTTCTAGAAAGTTCTATGGTACGTACGTCAGTGTGACTAAGCAGTCTGGAGATTCCTAGAAGCTTATATTAACCAAACAATTACTCATGACAATGGGCACGTTTCTTAGCCCACAAACAAGTCGATCATGCATCACTTCTTCCAAAAACATCCCAAATTCACACTTCAACGAAAGTCGCTTTAACTCAACCACAAACTGAGCGATCGATTTGCCTTCATGCTGATTACGACGGTGAAATTTAAACCCTTCTGCCATAAAAATCGGTTTTGGAGGGTATTAACCTCTCAACTCCCAGATCAAATTTGTAATTCTTCTTATTGTCGACCTACAATTCTTATAATTTAGTTGAGAGAATTTAGTATTGGATCAACTGGTTAATATTGTTGTGAGAGATTATTCAGCGTTAATTGATTTCCGGTTGACTTTTTGCGATAAGTGACAGATGATTGAACAATAGGATCATATTATATATCTAAAATGAGAGAGACCAGAGCGTGGGACAGAGAACGGTGAGAGAGAGCGGGAGATTAAGTTGATTTTATAAAATAAAAACATGAAGTTTCGGAACATAGCAGATTCTTTAGTCTCATTTCCGACACAGTGGCACCTCCGACGGGACGTGCGAAGCATGGAGGAACTAACCAAAGAAGCAGAGGCTAAATTGCAGATGTTGCTGTACACTAATGGAAAAACACGTGGCATTGTGGAAAAGGGAAACCTAGGAGCGGTCGCGCGACATCGCGACAACCTACAAGCATTAGTAAAAGAAGTAGACGCGCTTAAACTAAAGGTTGAACAGACCATGTTCAAGGCCGGGAAAAGTGCAGAAGACGTTGGAAGTTGTAGCAGCAGCATTGAAGAACCGATCGCCGAAGCTGACGAAGAAGTTTCGCGACTAGAAAAATGGCTCGTGGAGACGAATGGAGAGATCGAACATCGAAAGCACAAGGACGAAGAAGAAAGGAAAGCCCGTGCTCGTGAAGAGGAGCTTAAATTCGAAAGAGAGCAAATGGAGATGAAGCTAGAATTCGAACGCCAACTGGAAGAGACCAAGGCAAAACAGCAACCTGTTGAGAAGGCCAATCAGATTGAACAAAGGACAACAAAGCTACCGAAACTACAGATCACAAAGTTTAATGGGACGTATGAAGCATGGCTGCCGTTCTGGAACAAATTTCAAGCTGAAATTGATAAAGCAAACCTTGCATCTGTGACCAAGTTTGCATACCTAAAAGAGCTGGTAGATCCAAAGGTTCGAGCGGAGATAGACGGACTGCCTTTCACAACAGAGGGCTACGAAAGGGCAAAGAATATCCTCATCGGCGAATATGGGAAAACGAGCGAGATCGTGAATGCGTACGTCCAGAACATCGCGAATTTGCCTGTCATTACAGGAACACAGCCTGCGCCTATCCACGAATTTTACAAGAAGCTCGTGTACAATGTGCAATCTTTGGAGACACGGGGCAAATTGAAAGACGTCACTGGAAATGTAAGGAGTGTGCTCGACAAACTAAAGGGTGTAAAAGCAGACCTAGTGAGAGGACAAGTGGACTGGCAGGACTGGGACTTCCCACAGTTGATAAAAGCTTTGAAAAGTTGGAAGGAAATCAACCCCATTGGGAGCGGCGCGGATAATGCGGGGAAGCAAGGTGCTAAATTCCGCGATCGCGAGAAAACATTTCACGCAAACGAAACTACGCCAACACAAAGAGGGTGCGTCTACTGTGACGCAACTGATCACAGAGCTGTGAATTGCGACAAGTTTGTGACAGTTGGAGACCGCAGGAAGCAATTAGGACTGAAACAGCTTTGTTTTAACTGCACCGGAAGTCGACACCGTGCTTCTGAGTGCAAATGCCGTTCTGGCTGCCAGATCTGCAGTCGAAGACATCATACGTCGATCTGTGACAAACATACATCGCGAGACCAGCTGATGACCACAACGAGCGCAGAAAGGAAAGGAGTGGTGTATCCTATGGTAACAGTTGACGTGAACGGTGTTAAATGCCGAGCATTGTTGGATACAGGAGCCGGAAGTTCCTACGCTTCATCAACGCTTCTGAACTGTTTACATTTGCGCCCTATCCGTCAACAATTCAAGCGCATTGAAATGATGTTTGGTACTTCAAACAAAGCGATAGACATCTATGGCCTACAAATTCGAAGCGTCGATGGTAAATTCACCTTAGAAGCCGAAGTAAACAAAGTCGACCGCAATGAGTTGTTGACATTGGAAAACCCAAAATGCGCAGAAATCGTAGCTCAGTTTTCTCACTTGAAGGGCGTAACCACAAATGATAACGACGAGAAAGCGATGTTGCCTGTTCATCTGATCCTTGGAACAAACGAGTACGCTAAGATCAAAACAGGGGCAAGACCAAGAGTTGGGCGCTCGGGAGAACCAGTAGCAGAATACACGAAGTTCGGCTGGACGATCTTGTCACCTGGAACAGAGTTGGATCTCAGCAACATGTTGTTAACGCAGACCTCCGCAATTGATTACGAAGAATTGTGCAAGTTAGACGTCTTGGGGTTGAAGGACAATCCAAGTGGAGACCAGGAAATCGTTTACGAAGAATTCAAAGAGCAACTAACTAGGAGTTCAGAAGGCTGGTACGAGACGAACTTGCCCTGGAAAGGAAATCACCCCCCCCTACCGAACAATCACACTGGAAGTTTAAAACGTCTCAAAAATCTCGTGCGGAAGTTAGAGATACAAGGCGAGCTGGAGAGGTACAACGACATTATCCAGACTCAACTGAGCCAAGGGATCGTAGAACACGCTGACGAGGTGGTCAAGGACGGAAAAGAGTTCTACATTCCTCATAAAGCGGTCGTGCGCGAGAATGCAGAATCTACAAAGATACGCATTGTTTATGATGCTTCTGCAAGAGCTAATGCAAGTGTCCCCTCACTCAACGAGTGCCTCGAAATCGGCCCTCCACTACAGAACCAGCTTTGGAACGTGCTGGTACGAAATAGATTCTATCCCGTGGCAATAGCTGGCGACTTAAAACTAGCATTTTTGCAAATTCGCGTCCGAAGAGAAGACCGAGATGCCTTACGCTTTCATTGGATAAAGGATCTGGCAAGCAAACAAGTAGATACCTTGCGATTCACTCGAGTACTTTTTGGTTTGGCACCGTCTCCATTCCTCTTGGCCGCAGTTATCAAAGAACATCTACAGCGATACAAAATGGTGAACCCGGAATTAGTAGAGGAGATAGAGCGCAGTATGTACGTGGATGATTTAATCAGTGATGTGGAGACAACAGAACGAGCGTTAGAAATCAAGATGACAGCCACGACCATCTTTGGTGAGGCGACCTTCAAGCTGCACAAGTGGCATTCCAACGATCGGGAACTAGAAGTTGAAACTGCGACTGTAGATGAAGAAAGTCAGAGTTACGCCAAACAACAACTGGGAACCAGAAAGGGCGAATCAAAACTGCTAGGAGTCCCCTAGGACAAAGGAAAGGACGAAATTCAAGTCAGCTTCCCGATTTCAACCGCTGAGCCGACAAAAAGAGGTATTCTTGGAAAAGTCGCAAAAATCTACGATCCACTCGGTCTGGCTTCACCCGTGACCCTCTCTGGAAAAATGCTCTACAGAGATGCCTGCGACACGAAGATCGCATGGGATAGGCCCTTACCAAGTGACTTACAAGCCAAAACAGAAGGAAAGGCCTATCTTGCATTGTACGCGTGCAGTCTTACCCGAGGATTATTCCTGGAAGTACTACCAAACCTGGCAACCAGTGAATTCCTAAGAAGTCTAAAACGGCTCATCGCGCGCCGTGGGCGTCCGAAGAAGATATATTCCGTCAATGGCAAAACCTTTGTTGGCGCCGAGAAGTGGCTCAAACAAGTTATGCGTGACGAGAAGACACACGATTACTTAGCACATGAGAACATCAAGTGGCAATTCAACCTCAGCCGCGCCGCTTGGTGGGGAGGACAGTTCGAGCGCCTCATCGCACTGGTAAAAACAGCTTTAAACAAGACTATCGGATGCGGAATGTTGACCTGGACAGAGCTGTGTGAAGTGGTACTGGATGTGGAGATTGCTTTGAATAATCGCCCTTTATGTTACGTCGAAGACGACATACAGTTACCCGTGCTTACCCCTAACTCACTGCTATTTCTTCGATCAAACCAGCTGCCAGAACTGGAACCACACCATCTAAGAGAATTTGATCTGCGTAGAAGAGCTAAATATTTGCGAAGGTGTAAGCAGGCTTTGTGGACCAGGTGGACTACAGAATATTTACGAGGGTTGAGAGAACGACACCGGATGAAACACAAGGGTCAAACCACGCCCTTGGCCAAAGGAGAGGTAGTCATCATCAAGGACGAGGAACGAAATCGCAATAAATGGAAAATTGGAATCGTGGAAGATCTGATTCCGGGACGAGACGGAATCGTTCGAGCTGCCAAACTTCGAGCGGGGAAAGGAACACTTGAACGGGCGGTACAACACCTTTACCCACTGGAGCTGTCCTGCGATCGGGAGAATGTACAGGCTCCTCTGCAGCTCAACCCCTTAGCCCCGACATTCAGGCCCAGGAGGGATGCAGCGGTAGCCGCTCGTTATCGCATTCAAGATGCGAACATTGATGCCGATTAGAGATATTTAGGAACACTGAACTGATATACTGGACTAACTTTCTGTTTCGTTCATTGAATTTCAAATTTTATCGAGCGCGCCATTCTAGTGTTTTTCTCCGTTGAGAAAAACAGGGGAGTGTGTGAGAGATTATTCAGCGTTAATTGATTTCCGGTTGACTTTTTGCGATAAGTGACAGATGATTGAACAATAGGATCATTTTATATATTTAAAATGAGAGAGACCAGAGCGTGGGACAGAGAACGGTGAGAGAGAGCGGGAGATTAAGTTGATTTTATAAAATAAAAACGTGAAGTTTCGGAACATAGCAGATTCTTTAGTCTCATTTCCGACATTGTATCGATTTGTAGGGAAAAATTGTCTTGGTCACTCATGGGAGTTAAAGGGTTAAGCTATCAATGCCCTTTTCGATTCATCAAAAAACTCATCTTTTGGTCGTTCAGGTGCAAGCAAATTGCGGAGAGCTCCATAATAATCTGCTCCGAGGACGGCCAGAAATGCAGAAAACTCGTGATCGTTTTCGACATAACTGGCAGCAAAATATAATTCCACTCGCTCAGTGTTGCCCGCAATATCTTCTTTTAACATCCACGAAATCCCTCGCTTGACTGACAATAGCCATCCTCGTCGGTAGAAATTGTAATATTTGAAGCTCGCATCACGAATCAAGTGCTCGCCATTTTTTTAATGTCAACCGCATGTACTAACAGTCCCTAAATGCAGGGGGTCTGGACCCTCGCATATTACACGTGGAAAAAAAAACTTACGACTTTTTATGGGCCACAACTCGGCCGGATTTCACTGAATATTTCACTTTCACTTTCCCCTAAAAAGGGTTGAATACCAACCGAACTATTCATTTTGTGAACTATTCATTTTGTTGCGGATTGTGAACCTTGATGGTTTGACATTTTTGACAGCTCTATGCTCACAGATGGATGTTTTTAGTCTTGTTGCGGGAAAGGGACAAAGAAAATTTTACTTTCCGCGATCCGATGCTCTACCACTGAGCCAGAGAGACTCTATAATGATCGAACCCATTACGAAGTTCATACATGACGCTTCCACGCTTGTCACCAGACGAAAAACATCTTTCTCTGTTTCTTCACCGAGCTCAAAACTTACCATTTCTCTTATTCTATTTACAAACATGACGCTATTGACATCCCTGATCCTAGCAGTACGCGGGACGCGTGTCATACATGAATTTCGTAATGGGCCTCGCTCACCATAGAGTCTCTGGGGCTCAGTGGTAGAGCATCGGAGCGCGGAATCCGGAGGTCTAAGGTTCCATTCCTTATGAGGAGTTAGAGTTTCTTCTTTGTCCTACGCTCGCGACAAGACGACAATATCTTTCTCTATTTCTTTACCGAGCTCAAAACTTGCCATCGCTCTCGTTCTATTTACATCTTTAGTCTTATTCCACCAGCAGATTAATTAAAACAACCAAACGAGAATTCTGATCGGCTCATGAGAGTATAAAACATGCTGACGATACTTAAACTCCCTTCCAAAACTAGAAATTGTTTCGAAAATAGAACTAAAGAGAAACACTTGACTACGTCTCGTGTTTCCCCCTTCACTGCTTTCGTGCTCTAGCCTGTTCCTGCGTGCTTTACAACAGAATAGAGCAAAGTCAAGGCTTTATTTTTATATAAAACATCAATTATAAATATAAGTAATAATAGTTTATGTCTTGCACATGAACTGTGCACAAATTCCCTAACTCCCGTTATTCGGCAGAACAAATGTAAATTTTTTTACCACTGAGCTTGCTTCACAGGAGTGGACATGTGAATTTCAATGGAAAGTATTCCCAAAA